>NC_039279.1:17428735-17728735 GCF_003368295.1 Carassius auratus
AAAATATGATACAAAACAGACATGAACTAACAAGATCTTGACATGACCATGAATTAAACTCTCCAACAGCAGGTTACATGGAACAAGGCCATAATGGCAATGTGAGGACTATATATATCAAACAAAAAGGGGTCACATGACATAATCCAACCACTGAACACGACACATACAACTAAAGTTGTTTTCGACTTAATGTGTATGGAAGCATATGGGTAGCAATATTCAATTTGGAATGCAATATGTAAAATGGCAATGCATTTCTGTATTTACATTTTACATTTTCCAATACATTTGTGCAAAATGAAAATTAAACTAAATATTGTAGAAACACTAAATATTGTAGAAACATCATTTTCTGTAAAGTTGCTTTGTAACGATTTGTTTTGTAAAAAGCGCTATACAAATAAACTTGAATTGAATTTAATTGAATTGAAATTACATAATTTTAATTTGCCATTTCACACACTAGTTTTAATATGTAAAATGAATAAGAATTTTAACGCTTTATAAGTTGCAAAATTAAAATTTATTACAGAAATGATTAGATAGGTATATAATGTTCAAGCAAAAACTGTGGCAAAATTATCATTCAAATGCTATTTTTCTTAATTGCATTAACACTCACACCATATTGCATCGTCATTTTGTATTACATTCCAAATTGAATATTGCTACCCATATGATTCCATAAATGTGGGCCTGTGCAGATCGATCGAAATCTGATTTGAAGCGGTGCATAAGTTAGAAATTTCTGAAAAAATCGTTTTTTTGACCTTGCATGCATGTGATCCTATTGTAGGAGTCTCCCAAAACAATATCAGGAACCGTAAAAATGGCATAATGGAGCGCTTTGAGACCATAAATTCATTTTCTACAAAAATGGTGTAGAGTTTGCTTTGAGACAGCTTTCAGAAACAGTTTCTGAAATTGAAAGTAAATTTCACAAATAATTAGAATGGAACATTGAATTAAACATGGAATTTTGAAGTAGAAAGACTGGAATTATTTTTGTATTGTAAAACATACTCCAATAATTGTTTAATACACTACTAGTACACTGGATTTAGTATACTTACAAAAAAAAAATGCTTGACAAATGTTATGTTTATTTAATAAAATGAAGTATACCTCTTCTTTATAAGTGTTGCTTTTTGGTATAATGCAATGAAGGCATCAGTTTGCAAATAAATGATGAAGTCAGTTTAATGAAGTATTAATTTTAATGTGATTGAAGACAAACATACAGGATATTTCTAATTTACGCAAAGCGACATTCTCATTCTCAATAGCTATCCACCGTTAGCCACCGAGGTCAGGCCAGTCTTCGTTCTCAGCGTGTTTCTGACTCATTGAGCTTGACGGTAAAACTTTCATAGCCTCGGGCTAGCGTCACACAAGCCTCATCCACAAAGACAAAGCCTTTTAAACGGGAAAGTCCCTTTGGAAGCCATAAATAAAGAAGCACGGCTAAGTCTGCGTTGCATGACTGAGTAGACAATAATGGTGGCCTTTTTAATGTGAAGCATTTGATGGATCCTTTTGTGTGGCGGTGGCATGCTGTCATCGTCCCCATCGCTGGTGTTTTTGGCCAGTGCACTGGCATTTGGAGTCTAAACATTGAGAGAAAAGTGGGATGGATCGGGCTGCTCAGACACAGAGAGGGGGAGGGAATGTGTCGAGGAATAGATGAATGGCATTTCAGATGACTGGGAAGAATGAAGGGCTTTGATTCAAAAGAGTCATTTGAAACAGACCCTGTAATGCCAGACATTCAGAACTAGATGACAAATGATGTAGAGTTATGAAGAAGGAATCAGTGCGATGTGCGCTCATTCAAACTTGGTGTTTCTCATACTAAAGTTCTTGGAAAGAGAAAGTCCAACTGGAAGAAACTTTAGTTTAGTTTAGGTTTTTGTTTGTGTGACACTATACCAGAGAGATCCCCAATTGATTAATCATAGTACATTAAGATAATTGGTTTGTATTACAATGCATTACATTTTTTAATGGAATGTTTAAATATGCAAATGAGTCATTGCCTAATTAAATATTTAATTTACATAAATTTCCATGGGAATTTGCATCTCTTTTTATCACTCCATAAATCGGAAAATATTGTCAACAGCCAGAAAAGAATACGAAAATACATTTCCAACATTTTTAAGACTGAAATAAATATTGTGAATGATGATTCGCTGTGTAATCGCTCTGTAAAAACCTTCAGAATATACAGTAGATAGATGCGTAATAAAATAAACAGTTAAGTGTATTTTGGATGTTTTCTTTCCTTTTAAAGCTTGTTTCCATCACAGAAAAACAACAATACAAAAAAAAAATTATCTCACAATTGTGACATTTTAAAGTTACAAATATAAATAGGATGGGAGAAAAATAAAATAAAAAAAGTAATTGCCTTTTTCATACAGTTGCGCGTTTATATCTCACACAGACTTTTCTCACAACTTTGTCTTTTTTTTCTCTAAGAATTGCAATATAAATGTGCAATTCTGCGAAAAAAAAAAAAGACGAAGTTGTGTGATAAAAGTTTAGAATTGTGAGCGAAAAAAAGCCAGAATTTACATTTTTATTTGTTTTTGTTTTTATCCCGTGGCCTGAACAAGCTTCTAAACTTTCCACTAGTCTGAAAGACAAGTTATTGACGCAAAATAGCCCGACATCTCAAAACTGTCCGTGGTGCATGATGAAAAAACAATGGTTTTGACTGTAGTGTCTCCAGGAAAAGTCTGAACTGACATTATGATTCACCCTTACACCCCAGACTGGATGTGCTTCTGCAGACGGAGCGGATCAATGTGTCTTTCTAACTTTAATAGCTAGGTGAGTCATGTCTTTGCGCCCTCTTTATTGGATTATATCTCAGGCCCACACAGAATCTGCCCGTCCACACATCACTTTATTGAGTTTATTTCTTAAATAATTTGACTATGATTATGATTTTAAATGCCAATAGGAGTGTATTTTGCTTTGAGCATGTTTGAATCAAATTCGTATAACAGTTTAAGAAAAGCAATGCAAATTGGAAAACGTGTGTAGATTTTCCTGAGCCAGGGTTCGGTGGCTTCTTTTCGTAGGTTTGTCACTGACTGAGTGTTATTGCACTGTGAAATTCATTTATTAAAGAGTCATTCCTTACATCAAAATGTGTTTTTGTAGCTACTACTGCTACTCCGTATCAGCTCTCATTAAACGTTGTCTGGGCAATCAAATAAATGGCCTGGAAGTGATTTGAGGATACGTTTTAACCCTTATTTTAATTTTTTAAGCATAAATACACAAAATCTATGTGAAAAATAGCATTAATGCAATTCAAGATATATTCTCAGACAAACAGCCTTAAAATATACAATTTTGCTTCATTTTTTTGCACTCCGTTAATGTTTCTTGTCTTGTCTCATTCAGTTATGAATTACACGAATTATGGAATTGACAGTTCATATTTGTAGCTCAAATAAACAGTGGACCTGAAAAAAAAAAGAGTCTACAAATTTGATTTATACAACTTTTGACAGCCCATGAAGTTTACAATTGTAAAATATATATAAAAAAAAGTTAAATTAATTATTTTATATTTGTATATATTGTAAAATATGTGTATGAATCGTATATCACTCATAGCAGAAAAACTGCTATTTTTTTTAATTATTTTTGAATTTTTTATAGTATTATATAATTTTTCTTTTTTTATTTAAGACAAAATAGCACACATTTTCTGCTCATAATAGCAATTCAAATGTAAGTAAATGAAAAATTGATGATAAAATCAAGTAGTTTACATCACTGGATATTATTGTCAGTCTGATTTAAAACAATTGACAAATTTGAAATGTTTAGCTACTTAGGTCTCATCTTGCACTTTAAATGTTAAAGTTGATGTACGAAGTGTTTGACTCTGCTAAAGCATATAAATATATATATATATATATATATATATATATATATATATATATATATATATATATATATCATAACATGTTTGCAGATATTAAAGAAACATGTTAAGTTAACATACAGCTATTTCCTTTGAAAATGTCCAGGATGTCGGTCTCTGTTTTGGTTTGTGAAACTTTTAGTCATCCTAACGATAGAGGATGATGTGTACAAGATAATGTATAGTGTCTAGAATATCAAATATTTAGTTTGGCCATATCTAATTATTATCAGTGTCTGTGGTGGTTATGGCCTTTGTAAACAGACAAAAACATGCAGTGTCCTAACGAGGATCTCTCAAAATCAGTCTTCCCCTCCAAATGCATTTTTTCCTGATTTCTCTCAGTTTAGATCTGGCTCCGTGCCGGAGTTTGAGCTGATTTGGCGGTGAATGACTCAGTGTGTTATATCACAGAACAGCTAGCGTCTCTCCCCCATCTCCAGCCATGGGTTTGTGAACAGCAGCGTCTGACTGTGTCACTGTGCCACTCCCATTACCAAACACACGCCAACACACACATTCAGCCCAATCTGCTGCATAGAGGGACTGAATGCTGTCATTGTTGGGTTATTAGTGTTATTGGCAGTCTGCTGTCTGGAACGGGATGTGTTTGAGCGAGCGTGTGCTTTCGGGTGAGATTGTGAGCAATGGGATTAATCGCAGACAAACCATTACCAGCATTAACATGAAGACCCTATCTAATTGTCTAAAAAGCTTCAGGCTAGATCTACTGATGGGAAGCTCTTTCTGTTTCTTTGTTGTCATCAGGGGTTGCCAGGTCTTCGCAAACAAAACCTGTCCTCGATTGCTACTCAAAACTAGCCCAAAACTAGCCCAGTCGCATTCTGGGAGTCAAAATACAATTACGATTTCCATTACACATTCCAGGAGCTAAATATCACGTTATCTGGGTTTCTTCAACCCGCGGGAACAGATATAAACTAGCACATTTACACGGGAAAACCACAGACTTGGCAACACTGATTGTCACATCTTTATGTTTCACTGAGTAAGGCCACTTTTTAATGTGTTTAGTTAACTTTTTTTAAGTGTGCGTGACTCGCATTCAATTTGTAAGCTACTGTCGAGGAATGCTTTCATTTCAAACAACTCCTGCTGGTGTCTACTATGTTTACTATACTTTATTATATAATTTTTATGTATTATTAAAGCTGCGGTAGGGAACTTTTGATGATCTAGCGGTTAATAAACAGAACTGCTTGCGTCTTGCGGAAGAACATCGTAGCCGGAACTACTTCTCTCGGTTTATGTCTATGAAGAATCACAAAGGTACTGGGTTACTCCGCCGCGGTGTCCCCGAAGCAATCTAAAATAGTCCGAATATAAACACTTATTATAGGTGTACCCTAGTGATTCAGGACAAGCTAAAAACACGGTTTGGAAAATGGACATGGTGTACTCGCTTATTATGTTAATTTTTCTACATTTTGAGCACAAACAAAGTTACGGACCTCAGCTCTGATTGGTTGTTTCTTACCGGGAGCGCATGACTTTCTGCAAATGGCAATAAGAGCACTGTGAGGAGCCAGAGGAGCTTGATTATTTCACAGATTATCTGTCTCATATTCTACTGTCAGGACATAATGACAGGTTTAACAAATATATTTTTACAAAAGTTACCTACTGCAGCTTTAAGCGATAAGTTATGAGAGGCACAGCCTAAGTTTTCAAGCATCATTACACAGAGTCTACTGATGGACATACAGTATCATCCCTGAAGCAGAAACACTTTTGAAACTGTGATGCACACACGTCAGTGTTTCTCCCACATGAGAACAGTTGACCACAGCTGCTGTTAGATGCTCCAGTTCCCATAGAAACCCCAGACTGATGACGGCACATGTGCATTGGCTGGTTTAGCACGAAAAAGGATATTTTTAAATGCTATTTGTGCATTACAAACTACTTTTATGGGGCAGTTCATTTCAGATTTTCTTGCTGATTTGAAATATGTCATTTAATTGCAAGCTCAACAAGCCATTTTTAAGATTTCAGGATTCTCCCATTCATTTAGATATGACTTTGATGCTGGAAATATTGCTGCAGAGTGAACAGACATTCCTTGAAAGGGACTTTGTATAAATACACACACACACATTTTATCATAGACATATATTACAACTTATGAATTTGTTTTGAAGACGTTTTTTGGGGTTAAGGCTGACAGCCCATAAAATTAGAGCGGCCACTGAGTGAATGCCACATATCTGTGAACATTTTGTCCATTTTGAAGGGAAATGAATCTTTTTCCGAGAGTAAATAACCTTTGGAGTAGGAGGAGTGATGCATGCGGAGCTGAGGCCGGAAGACAGGATTAAATAAGAGATCGAGGGAGTGAGAGAAAAAATAGATGAAGCAGAGACACTTTTAACTCTGCAGGGGTGGGAACAGATGATTTTGAGTGATTAATGTGAGTATTGACACATCATTTATGAATTAGTACAGGATGTGAGTAATTGCTGACAGGAGGAAGTTAGCTGAGGAGTATGAATGTGACGACTGCAGGGATAGAAGAAGCTTCTCTTGGAAAAAATGCTGTGGGTTTTTCATATTTTATTAAATATTGTTGTAGCACTCCTGAAGACATGCAATAAGACTATAATTTAAGATATGATTCCCAGAAAATCCTCCACCATTTAATTCATTTAAAGATAGCATTTAGATATATTCATATTGAATCATTCAGATGCAGATACTTTGCTTATTCTAATAAAAAAAATCTGTATTTTTACATGTTCAGTTATCGTTTTACAGTGTGATAGAAATATTAAGTCATATATAAAAACACAATGTTTTTTTTTTAATTAAATCTTCTCACTGACATTTGTACTGCTAAAAAATTATCTAGAGATTATTATATAGAATATAATTAAATATAATAAACTTCTGTATTGTGTTAAGATATTAAATGTTTGTTTATTTATTAATTATTATTTTTAATTAATTATTTATTTATTTGTTATCTTAACAACCCTATTCTGTGTATCCTGAAAATAAAATAAAATAAAAAATACTGTACAATACAATATATATATATATATATATATATATATATATATATATATATATATATATATATATATATATATATATATTTTTTTTTTTTTTTTTTTTTTTTTTTTTTTTTTTATGTGATTTAAAAAAAATATATATCTAATCTAATCCGTTTTTATTTTTTCTTCAATTAGTTTCATATCCCAGGTCTACTGAAGACTTACAATAGACATATAATAATATAATAATTTTCTTGAAATATTTAATTATTTAATTACAATGCTTTTAAACTCCAGAGAGAGAGCATGACTTGAGGAATGTGTGTGAAAGGATCTTATTGATGTGCTCTTTTAGCGTTGCCAATTCATGCCCTTCTGCACACACACAAGCTCACTTTTGACAGAATGACTTGTGACAATGTGTTGAACGAGCCAGAGCCACTAAGGGGAGTTTGACTCGGCTTTTTGGCATAAAACCCTGGCCTGCCTCCCTTATGCACGGGAAAAGAGGACATTGAGTAAGACCAGACAGCATCTGTAGGCCAACTGAGCCTCGCTGCACAGGTGGCACGCCGCGCTGATCATTACTACATCACAGAGCGTCTGCGTGAGTCACACACTCTGCCCCACTCTTCCTCACACACTTTGACACATCACAGGGATGCATTCGGGCCTCAGTGGCTGCATTAGACAGCAAGGCAGCTGTGGAACTGCTTTGTTGGGGCAAATTTGCTCGGGGGGGCATATAATCAAAGGCACACATGAAAGAAAACCCGGTGGATTTCCTCATCAGCAGCAACCCCTGACAGCCCACGTTCAGCCCCTCATTTAATTCTTCATTTCACATGGCAGCCGGAGACATCCAGGACAAGCTTTCAGAACCTTAACCTGTTCCTTCCTTTCACAGGAGAAAAGTGTTTTGGTCCACTCTTCCTGACAGATTTGCTTCACATTTTTATATGAGTGCTCGGATGCTGTAGTTAAATAGTGTGGCATCCTCTCAGGTGGATTGAGATCAGGCCTGTGAGTGTCTGGGATTCATTTTGATGATAAACTTATATGTTTGGGCTTGTGTTTGTGCATATTTGACCTTCCCCCAAACATGAGTTGTTTAGAAGATTGATAAAAATAATGTCTCATTCACTAATAATTGTGTGGATGAAGACTCGTTCAGGCCAAGGACAAGATTAAAAAAAGTTCATATATCTTATAGTCAGGTGTGACTTATTTATCAGAATTAATTTGACATTAACCAAGAGAAATGAACTAAAACAAATGACCCAAGAGAAAACATTACCGTCTCCAGCCGCCAGGGGGCGCTCTATGCTGCTCAGTTCTCCTGTAGTCTACACTGAAGACATAGAGCGCCCTCTCGTGGCTGGAGACGGTAATGTTTTCTATTGGTTCTGAATAAATGCGACTTATATATGTTTTTTCCCTCCTCATGACGTATTTTTGGACTGATGCGACTTATACTCAGGTGTGACTTATAGTCCGAAAAATATGGTAAACATTTATTTACAATAGTATCCTATTTTAAGTAGCATAGACAATAGTACAATATATATAATGATAGATATAGAACAATGGATATCAGACAGATAGATAGATAGAGTAGATAGCGTATCTTACAGTCACATTCTCGTCAGACTTGGTTATTAGACAGAGGCAACTGGCTAATATTTTAGACGGTCGCTCGTCTGCTTGCTTATAATAAAAGGGTTAGTTCACCCAATAATCAAAATGATGTCATTAATAACTCACCCTCATGTTGTTCCAAACCCGTAAGACCTCCGTATATCTTCTGAACACAGTTTAAGATATTTTAGATTTAGTCTGAGAGCTCTCAGTCCCTCCATTGAGGCTGTGTGTACGGTATACTGTCCATGTCCAGAAAGGTAAGAAAAACATCATCAAAGTAGTCCATGTGACATCAGAGGGTCCGTTAGAATTTTTTGAAGCATCGAAAATACATTTTGGTCCAAAAATAGCAAAAACTATGACTTTATTCAGCATTGTCTTCTCTTCCGTGTCTGTTGTGAGAGAGTTCAAAACAAAGCAGTTTGTAATATCCAGTTCGTGAACGAATCATTAGATGTAACCGGATCTTTTTGAACCGGTTCACCAAATCGAACTGAATCGTTTTAAACGGTTTGCGTCTCCAATACGCATTAATCCACAAATGACTTAAGCTGTTAACTTTTTTAATGTGGCTGACACTCCCTCTGAGTTCAAACAAACCAATATCATAATTCATAATTCATGCACTCAAACAGTACACTGACTGAACTGCTGTGAAGATGAACACCGAGCCGAGCCAGATAATGAACAATAGACTGACTCGTTCACGAGTCAAGAACCGGTTGCATTGGTTTTCGGATCACCAGTAGTTCTTTCTGACAGTTCGATTCAATAAACCGGTTGAAGAAAACAGTTCACCGGTTCTTTTGCGCTTGACGTAATGCCGTCATTGGCGATGATTTCCCTTGATTCACGCCTTCGGTTTACCCGCGCTCATAACACTAGCACAGAATCAGTTCAGAATCAATCACCAAAAGAATCAGTTCGGTTCAGACGCTCTGTGTGTCCGTCTGCTTCACGCTGAATCACACATGCGCAGTATCATCAGCTCCTCGGTTCTCGAACCGGACGCGTCTGACAGAAGCGGATCTTGACTAGTGAACGGAAGAACAGGGTCTTCGGGGGGGATATTGAGGTTTTCAGTAGTGCCGTGTTTGTTGCTTGGACACAGTCCTTAGTGACTGACAGTCTTGTTTTTTAAATCGTAGCCTAAACAAATGATATTAACCCCTATAATAATGGATGCTCACATTTTGTCCATCCTCTGTAATGTATATAGTATAAAGATTCATATCTATATTAATTCAGAAAATCACTCATAGTGCATGATTCTTTTTTTTTTTTTTTTTGAATACCTTTTTAGTATTAGTATAAAAGGTATTAATTTGTGAACCCTGTGCTGCTCATACACAGATTTCACACACAAATGCTCTTCTCAGAGGTTCTTTTTCTCATCTGACAACAGAATCTTTCCCCTCAGCAGTGAGTCACTTTTTAATGCTTTTTCATGTAGACTTTAAAGGGACAGCTCACTCAAAACTTCACCCTCGTGTCACTTCTACAATTGAACAAAAGATGTTTAGAAATTTTAATGTTGCATTTCTCAGAACTACATAGTTTTCATTTTACATTTAAGATGCAAAATTTTAAACAAAGCTTGATCTGCATTCTTTTTGAAGCTTGTCAGCCTCTGTAGTTAAATTACTGGGATCCAATACGCATGCATTTTAGAATAATCCTTTTGTGCACTCGGTGCTGAGTTCCTTTTGCTCTCGTAATTGACTGTAAGCAGCTGTTGTGAGGCTGCAGGTGGAATAATCCTTTGTATTTCCATCTGAATTAGGTGGATGTGTATATACAGGCTTAGTCTGAGGGGGGCAGTACAGTCAAATCTAGCAGAAAGAGTCTTTCCTCTTCTCCTCCAGCCTATCGGTGCTCTCCCATCAAACTTTGTCAGTCGGGCTTTTGCAAGTCTTTCTACAATTTAAAAGATGTAAAACCTTAAAATATATCTCCAGAAGCAGAACAAGCGAGCGTGAAATTGTGTCCCACCCCAGATTTCCTCCGGGTGTTTAAAGACATTACTTAAACTGTCACAGTGATATGAGTGGTTTACACCCAACCCTTAGTCAAGGTTAAAGGTTGCATGATATTTCTGCACCGCCAGGGACACAAAACTAAATTGCAGTCCTTTTTTTTTTTGAGTGATGTCTTTGGTTCAGCTAATGGCTTGGGTTGTGCATATGAATACTGTGAATATTCTGCAAAATAATCCTATTCAAAAAGTAGTCCGAATACGTTACCTGAAACGTGTACTTACAACAGTTTTCTTCGAGTGATTTCTACATTTCTTCAGCATCCCTGTGCTGGCTGTGATGGGTTTCATCTGTAGAGCTGGGTCATTGACTGACAGTGCGTCAAGTGAGCTGTTGAGTTTTCAGTAGCTGAACCAGCTTTTTCCTGTTTTTCTCTCTTGTTTTGTCTTGATCTCTCTCTCCTTCTGTCTATTTTCGTCCTCGCTGATGTTCCTGAGATATTGCCAAGCTGGACTAGGTACCGGCATCTTCAGTTCTGCCCTTTCGCCCGCATCTCAATATTACATAACATGCTGGGCTCTGAAGGAAAGATGAAGGAAGGCGCTCGGAGACGCTACGCAGCAGCACTAAACTCACTGATTCATCAAGTGTCAAGATGCTGTTCGTCAGGCTCCTGACAGACGGACTAAAGCAAAACACACACGGATCGGTTACAGTCAAATCCGCTGGAACTCGAGATGGGAGAATGAGTTTAAGGAACTGTGATCACTTTGAATGGCATTTTAAAATGGTAAATATTTAGACCGATGCTTTCTCATAATTCCACAATGTTTCATTCTAATCATGATTAGAATATTAACAAAAAAAATTAACCATAAAGAAAAATAAAACTTAACTTCTTATGTATTAAAGGGGTCATATGGTCCAATTTCAATTTTCCCTTTCTCTTTTGAGTGTTACAAGCTCTTGGTGCATGAAGAAGATCTGTAAAGTTGCAAAGTCTCAAATCTTAAGAGATATTCTTTATCAAAGTGGAGACTCAGCCACGCCCCCTAAAATGCATTGTTTAAACACACCCCCACATCTCCTTGTCACTATGTGGAAATATTTGCATGATGCCGCCCAAATATTCGTGCAAAGGAAGAAGGCATAGTTTCAGTAACACAGCTAGTGTTGAAGCAGTCATGCCAGGGAGATGCTGACGAGTGCTTGCGGTGATCGACCAATCACAATGCACTGGGTCCATTGGCCAATCAGAAAGATTTGAGCATTAAAGGTCCCGTTTTTCGTGCTTTTTTGAAGCTTTGATTGTGTTTAAAGTGTGCAATATAACATGTGTTCATGTTTCGCTTGTAAAATACACAGTATTTTTCACACAATTCACCTATCTGTATACCGCTGTTTTCACTGTCATAAGAACAGGCTGAAGACTTCCTTGTTCTATGAAGTCCCTCCCTCAGAAATACGTAACGAGTTCTGATTGGGCCCGAGGTTCCTGTGTAGTGATTCGACAGCAGCTGAGAGCACGCTGCCCTCCTGGAAACGCGATTGGACTAGTTTTGAGAAGCAAGTTTGCAGGAGCATGTGCTGGAGATGTACTTATAATCACATTAGCATTTTACTGACATGAAAATCGCATTCGATTTTTTTGCACAGGCCTAACATTTAGTTAACAAAGCTAAACAGCGTTGCCCTTTGTGTAATAAGTTACAGAAACTGTTAAACGGACCAACTTAAATAATAAAATACACTTACCGGTTGTGGTCCATAAACAACATCTTCTCCAGACAAAGAGGGAACTGCTCCATCTTTCAAGAATAATCTTTGTGCGAATCCGGCATTAAACTGATTGAGACAGTTGTCCTAAGCAAGCTGTCCTCAGCAAAATGAGCTGCACATAGTTTTACATGTGGATTATAATTTTCTGGAACCATGTTAAACATCAATTGTAACTATTAATCTCCAAGTACAGCGTCCCTGGGAAGCCCAAACAAAGATGACTGGACTCAGAGATGAAAATAACAGCGTTTCAGTGTATTCCTGTGGGCGGAGGTTAGTCAAAAAACTGTTTTAGTGACGTATTTACTGCAGGAACTAGAGGGTTGTAGTCCAAACATGTCGTTTTTTGTAGGCGAATTCTGTTAAATAAAATATCTCGCTTGGCATTGAATTTTGAGCTTTAGAATTTTACAGATATTATTTATACTCTAACAACAACATTACACACTAACTAAAGTTTAAAACATGGGATCACGAAGAATGGACCTTTAAAGCATGTCAACATGTTCTATTACACCAAATACACAAAATGATGATCTTATAAAAACCATCACATGACCCCTTTAAAGTTCAACACATAACTTGGCTAAAACATAACTTAAATCTGTGGCTTGTTGTTTAATTTTAATTGTAATTTTATCGGCATTAACTAAATGCGATACTACTTTTCTAAACAATCAGACTTCATTTTTTCAATTGGTGAACAATAAAAGTGGGCTAAAAAAACCCTATAGACTTACCTTAGAGATACCTGTGAGAAATAAAGATGGCCAGCTTGTGTATAAAGCGTAATCATCATAACCGTAATGCACTTCTATTGAGCGCTCAGCGGGATACACTTTACATAACGCTCACCTCATTTGACTTAAGATTATTTAAATTGAGGACAACAATTTATAGATGTTGAAGAGGCTAGAAAAGACACTACGCGCTGGTTTCTCGCGCTCTCTCTTGTTTGAGACAGAGGTGAGGTCTGTCATCTGGGGGTGTCTTTAATGAGAGAACTTACATAAGTAACACTCGGCCTGCTGGAATAATCTTTCATCTCAAACCATCTGGGAAATGTATGAGTGAAGATGCAGAAATGAAGCTTCAGAATATGGAGTGGGGGAAAGCAATGAATTTGATAAGCGAGCTGAATGTTTTGTCGACATGCACTTGAAACGATGTCGCCGGGCTGTAGTGCAGCTCCAGATTGTTGTCCTTGTTGTCTTGAGATTAGTGCTATGTTATTATGCTGATTTCCCCATGTTTCTCTTGCAGAAGTGATGTAGCGGCTCATCTGTGTTATTCTCTTGACTTCCTGATGTCTAAAGCCACTGATGCTTTGTATTGATCTGTCTGATAACACACATCCTCAACAGCAGGTCGTGGGTCAATCGAGGTTTTTGGTTGAACATTTTGTACAGTAGCAGCTGCTTTTGCCTCTATTGTGACAGAATAAGGACACAGTTTGATGTTCGATTGAATCGTCGAACCTGAAATCAGCAAGGAAGTGTTGCAGGAGATGCAATCGGCAGTGTTTGTTGGGGCATCTTCGCATATAACAGTTGTCTTTTGTCTTTCCCTTCTACTTCAGATTGGGAATTTCTAATTGTCTGCTTTTCAGTTCATTGAATTTTTCATTTAAATTGGCCACACTCCATGGGATGGTGAATTAAAATGACAAAGAAAATTTTATTAATTGCAATTAAAAATAAACTCAACAGAACCACATGAAAGTTTTGTGGCAAAACATAAATAATTGCATTATTCATTTTGACTAGTTGTTTATTTTTTTTTCTCCATAAAATATGTATTTTTCATCTGATCGTTCAAAACTATTATCAGCCATTGAAATGTAATAAAAAAATAAATATAGGAATTCTGGAAAGAAGAATTTAATAAATTGCTAATAAAAAAAAACAATGTTTGCTGAACATTTACTCACCCTCATGCCATCTAAGATGTAAATGAGTTTGTTTCTTCATCAGATTTGGAGAAATGTAGCATTCCTCACTTGCTCACCAATGTATGCTCTTCTGTGAATGGGTGCCGTCAGAATGAGAGTCCAAACAGCTGATAAAAACATCACAATAATCCACACTAACCAACACCACTCCAGTCCATCAGTTAATGTCTTGTGAAGCCAAAAGCTGTGTGTTTGTAAGAAACACACAGATGGTTTTCATTTGTAAACTTCTGTGCATACGTACTTTGAGAAAGCAATATTATGGATACAGGACTTGTATTTTAACCAAAAGCAAAGTTTGCACTAATCTTAATTAACGATTTGTTTCTTTCAAACACACAGCTTTTCACTTCACAAGATGTTAACTGATGGACTGGAGTGGTGAGGATTACTTGTGGATTATTGTGATGTTTGGACTCTCATTCTGACGGCACCCATTCACTGCAGGGGATCCATTGCTGAATGTATGTACCTGATGTAACGCTAAATTTCTAAAAATCTCTTGCAATGAAAAAATAAACTCCTCTTGGATGGCATGAGGGTGAGTAAATTTTCAGCATTTTTTTCATATTTGGGTGAACTATTCCTTTAATGATTAATCTAATTTTTTGTAGGTAAATATTTAAGTGTGCCGACATCCTCAATAATATCAAATACTGAACTCGTCTGGACTTATGCAGTGGATTAGCATGCAGACCAATTAAACCTCTGCATCTTGATTTTAATGTTGTTGCATCGATTACTCGTCCTTATTATAGTGAAGCTCCTGTCTGGGGTCACAGCTTCATTTGCTCTTTTAAAATACCTGTCAGGAGTACAGCCTTTCATGTCTGTCTCTCTGTCTGCTTCCTTCTCCCTCTCTTTCTCTTGCTCTTCTCTCATCTCTCTCCTCCCTCATAACTGTCTGTCTCTCTCTTTCTATGGCAGACACAGAGCTCTGGCAGAATACTAATAGAGTCGCTGAAGTAAATCCATACTTCCACCAACAATCGTGTTTTCTTTCTGTAGTTCTCAACTGAAAATGCATCAAGACTCTTTCTCTGATTGCTTGGGAAAATTTGTTAGCATTAGTGATGAATCATTATTCAAATGTAGCATTAGAACCGTGAATCTTTTTGCATATCAATAAAACAGGTTATTATTTGAGTGTGAATGTGATTAATGAGAGCGCAGCCGTTCCTGGGCAGGAAACGATGGCCTCTGGTTATCTGGTTCCTCTGATAAAACGCTGTGTGAGAATATCCACTCAATCTTACCTCTGGATTGTTTGATTCAGTGGAGTTAGTGGTAGCACATTAAGAACCTTTGAAACTCTCTAACCTTTCCAAACATTCATTACTGTTCACAGTGGCAGCCGGCCGATCCTGGCCTCTCTCACTCCTGCTGTGCTTTCAATATTAATTAAACTCAATATGGCACTGTCACTGATCCAACCAATGCATCGCACCAGAATACTGTAGACCCTGCTGCACAAACGGATATATTACTCGGACTTGTTCTCGTAGGCAAAATTAAATAACTAATCTTGAATTTTGCTTACACCATGTCTCAACCAAAAAAATTCCAATTGACGAAAGTTGTTTTTGAGGTTTTGTCCTTTTACCAGCCTTGGCACGTGATAAGCAGATGGGTGTTTTGTTTGTGTTCTAGTTAGTGCAAAACTTGCGCTGTGTAGCCCCGCCCACTGTGAAACATCATTGGTCCAAAATCAACTATCTATCTATCTATCCATCCATCCATCCAATATCTATCGTTATATATATATTGTTATATTGTCTATGCTACTTAAAATAAGACACTATTGTAAATAAATGATTATATGAAATGGAGTATATGCTTCAGTGTTTATCCAAATGTACTAAAATGTGTGTGCTAAAACCACATTTAATGTGTGCATACTTACAGATACTAATGAGATCACTTTGCTTCAACGGGGGTAAAAGGACTGGTGGATCGTTTGGTTTTTGCAGCTTGCTTTACCTGCCCGAACTCTTGTTCTTCATGACAGGTGTCTCCAGTCTCTCTAGCTAAAGGGACTGAGGGATTTAGTTTGGTTCCCTATTCCAAATCAACTGTGACACTTAAGTTGTTGCGGGTGTTTCAGAGGGAACGGCTCTGCTTCATGAACAGGAAAAGACCCAAATGAGATCTGACAAAGTGAGAAAGGAAAGAGAACTAATGTGTGTTTGCTTGTTTAGTTAAACATAAGACATGACAGATGACTAAAGGGGTGACCCTAGTGCTTAACGGGATCATGCTGTGCTTCATTTTTTCCTTGAAATCAACTTATATGTTTCCTTTAGACTCACACAGCCAGTCCTTTGACTATCTGCATAATATCTGGTTCACATAGTAGCTAATTTAATAATATGTTCATGTATATATTTTTTTTATCTAATGAGTTGTTAACTGTTGTGGCCAAATCATACAGACACTGAGTTCGAATCATTCAAATCGGTGAACAAATCCTTAATTCTGGGAATTGATCAAGTGCTTGATTAAAAAGATTTGAGTCAAAAGAATGGCTTATCAGAATCTTTGATATTACTTAAGAGCAAGAGTAGTGCTGTTTTCATATATCCTCTTTAATGTATGTACTGTGAGGTTCATGTCTGTCCGGAGTCTGTGTAGGAGTTTCTGTTTCTGCTTACCTGAGAAAAGCTTTGGTTTGGCTAAACGAATCCAGGCTTTCTGTCTGCTTCCCACTCACACAGCCCCAGACCTCTGGCAGCTTATGAAGGTGGAAGATTTGTTCTACTCTGTCTCATTTATTAGAACACTATTTTAAGCCCAGATGAGTCAAATTTCTTTCCTTTTGTACCTCGGAGGCTAAACTAAATAAATTTGACAGGCTTTTGTTATCACACCTCTGAAAACTGTGATGTGGTGTCTAATTTACTTAGTGGTAAACTGTTTGGAGTCTTATCAGCTAAATGGAATTATATTATTACATTTCTATGCTCCCAGACTTGCTAGTCTTTTAAAAGGGTAATTTATCCAAAATTGAAATGTCTGTCATCTCACCATTCATGAACTTTCAAACTTGTCTCTCATGGTGTTCCCCAGGGTTCTGTTCTTGGTCCTTTATTCTTTATCATCTATATGCTCCTTTAGGTAACATTATCCATCATCACGGCTTCATCTTCCACTGGTATGTGTAACTGGTGTGTATAATTGACTCAATTTAATTTGCTTTCTTTTAATTCCTATATTGGACTATTTTTTTTATAAATTCTATAAGTTTCATAATAAGAATGGGTTAGTGAACTCCACAAAATTTTGTTAATTTATTATTGTTTGCAGGTTAAAATTACATAATATTAGATTTGGGGAACTTTTTCTTTGGATTCTGTCTGGGGAGGGAATTATATCAGTGGAACACATCCGGGGTTTTCCCCGCGTGCGATGTGCGATAGCCTCAGTCCACCTGTGTGCGAGGCTAAGGAGCACATGTATTATTGAGCTCTCCCTGTAATTGACTCTGGTATGATGATATTTCTTGTCCAAAATGTGTATTTATCGCTGGATTAATGTGATTTATTCTATACTAGTACTTGATTGTATTAGTTATAATGAAAATTTATATTTTGAGGTGTTATTTGACCTTAACGATGTGCATTGTGACGTTAACTAATTAGCATCATATGCTTAGTGTGCCAGAGAGGGAGAAGCGGTCGCCTTTTGATCCACTGATTATTTCTTCTCACTACAGGTATGTTGATTAATTGGTTCTGTTTTATAAAAGAAAAGAGATTTAGTGACTGTGAATGTATTCAATGTAGAGTGTTATGGGAGAAAATCTGATTTAATGACTCATGCAGTGCTTGACGCACGTGGTGCGGCCTACAAATAGTACAATGCTAAATGTATTAATTGATTAATTTTGATATGTAACATAGGAATACTGATTTATTCATACAAATGCTATTATTAGTTTTATTTCACTGCAGTGTGTTATAAATAATAATGTATAAGTAATGTATAAATACTGGAATCAATGCATAAGTTAATGCTATATAGATTTTATATCCAATGTAATATTGTAATCTATTTATTGTAATATTTTATACCCTTACCTTGTAATGTATTAATAGAAATGTGACGTATAAGAAAGACAGAGACATATTGTAAACAGTATAATTTATTTTTCATAATTGTATAATCTCAGTCCACCTGTGTGCGAGGCTAAGGAGCACATGTATTATTGAGCTCTCCCTGTAATTGACTCTGTGTGCCAGAGAGGGAGAAGCGGTCGCCTTTTGATCCACTGATTATTTCTTCTCACTACAGTAAAGGAAAGTGCTAAATCTCACCGAAGAGTGGTCGTGTGGTCTCTGTGTGTGTGAGGGTGACCGGTCCAGACATGCTACATAAATTTGGTGCCGTGACCCGGATGCGCCAGATCTGCAGTAGCTGATCGCTGGGGTTTGACAACGCCGAATCACAACGCTTCTGAAATCATCAGACAAAGACTCTTCATCGTTGACGTTTTGCTGGTGGTGTCTGGACGTGGAACTGAGTAACTGAACTCTCGCTTTACATTACTCACACATTGGACTTTACACTTTGCGCATATTTGAAGGTTTCCTTTTTTTTTATTTGTTTTCTTTATTTCTGTATTTAAAAGTGAATAACAGTGAAGTCATTTTTTTTCTCGTGTTTTCATCAATCTACCTTTCATATGGCAGAAGGAGGGTGGAACGAAGATTTAGTGACGCCACATGTTGGCCGGGGTCGTGGGTTTTTTGGGGTACCTGAGCCTGTAGTAGGCAAACCACGTGTTTTGGTGTTTGATTCTGCGACTATTTCGGACATGTCAGATAATGAGTCGAATAAACCAAAGTCTTCCACTCCTGCCAATGTTGGTTGTGACAGTGTTACACAGCAGCTGCGCGACCTCATTGGCGAGCTTGGAAACCAGATTGGTGATTCAATTGTTTCACGATTGTTAACTAGCCAGAATTCTGTATTACCTGATTCTTCTCCATCGGTAGAGCAGCAACCTTCTGGGTCCATACCCCTGTCTACAAGCCTTGATTTGTCTAAGTTAAACCTGATAGTAAAAGCTGACATTAGAGAACCACAAATGTTCAGGGGGGATGGTAGTGACAAATGCTCCATAGTGGAGTGGATTGAACAGATGAATGTTTATCTGACCAAAAAGGGTTGCAACAAAACTGATAGTGTAGAAGAAATACTGAACCATCTATGTGGTCGGGCAAAAAGCATTGTTAAGGTTAAGCTGAAAAGTAGTCCAGTTGTTGTACTTTGTCCCGAAGTTGTCTACGAGGTACTGCGGCACTATTTTAGCGAGAGCCCTGGCTCGTGCCAGCCGTTGGCCGACTTTTATGCCACGCAGCCGAAGAAAAGTGAGCGCCCTGTTGATTATTGGGTCAGGTTGAATGAGGCAGCCGAGCTAGCAGACACTCACCTGAAAAGATTCGGTGGCAAAATGGAAAACATGAGCTCAGAAGTTTCAATGATGTTTATCAGAAACTGCCCTAATTCTGACCTTTCCAGTGTTTTTAGGTGTAAGCCCATAAGCAAATGGTCTGCAGAGGAAGTCCAAGAGGCCATCGATGAGTATGAGAGGGACTGTAAGTCCTGGAAACCAGGTTCACCTCTGCCTAAGGTCGTAGTAAATCAGGCTGTTGTTACAGAGGAAGCAGTCGGAAATCAGGTAGCTACTGGAAGCGAAAGTGTGGGTGTAACCTCACCAGTATGTATCACAGGTCTTCACACTAAGCCAAATGAAGCAAATGATTCGGGCACTTTAGAGCGGGTGCTGAAAATGTTAGAACGGGTGTTGGAGCGCACAACCTTACCAGTTTCAGAAACAAAACCTCGAACGTCACCGTGGTATCGAGCTTCTCCTTGTGCAGTGTGCGGAGACCGATCCCATTCGACTCACTCGCACTGCATGAGAGAAAAAAGGTGCCTTGATTGTTTTGAATTTGGTCACCAACGTAGGCAGTGTCACAGGGTTGTTGCCCGGGGCGTGGCCCAGACCAGCGATGATCAGGGAAACTAGATCACTCACATTGGGGAGAGGGCAGTGTGAGTGTCGAGAATCAACCTCTCATCAGCGAGGATGATCCTATGGTCATCTATAGTAACCAGTGTCAGACTGAGTCAAGCGGCAGTATTATCTTGTTCCAAAACATTGCAAAGCTGGAGAAAGCTGACAGTTTGTTTTATACCGATGTGTTGGTGAATGATGCGGTCGCTTGTCAAGGCCTGTTAGACACTGGTTCTATGGCGTGTACTATAAACGAGGAAGTTGAGCGCAGGTTGTTGGATGCATGTGGGACTCTTGAGCCTGAGCAGCCCCACACTGATGTGTTGCTTATCGGTTGTGGTGGTGTTCGGGTCAAACCTAAGTGTATCCATCAGCTGAAGATGTGCGTGTATGGATTTCCGGTTATTGTGCCTACCTTGGTTGTGCCAGGGCAAAAAGACCAGCTAATTGTTGGTACTAACGTCATCAAGTATGTCATGAGTCAACTTAAGCAGTCACAAAGCTACTGGCGTGTCATGAACCAGCCAAATTCTACAAGGGAACCCGAGATTCAACGTTTTTTGAGTATGCTGTCTGGACATGATAGATGGGAAGGTGGTAGTATTCCAACCGTTGTTGGGACTGCCAAGCTCACTCAGGCCGTCACGCTCTTACCTCACCAAGAGCACCTCGTGTGGGGTAGACTTCCAACCAGTTCCACTGTTTCTGTTGGTAGCACAGTGTTGATTGAGCCATCTAGGGCACAAACCCATAAGAAGAGTGTTCTTGTTGGACGTGTCATAGCTACTTTGCCTGGTGACAGATGGGTGCCGGTTAAGTTGATTAACCCATCCAATAAACCTGTAACTTTAAGACGTAATGCCAAAATAGCAGATGTTTCTCCCGTTTTAGCAGTTGAAGACCTCGATATGTGGCCTGGACATGATGATGGGGGAACTGTGAATGTGCAGAGCCAAGCTGTCTCCTCTAGCACAGGTGCAGTGGTTAGTTCTCCTTCTGGAATTCGTGAGGCACTGCAGGAGCTTGGTCTTAGCGATCTCGATATTGAGTCGTGTGAGGTCACTCAGTACTGGAAAGACAAGCTTCTGCAGTTGATCCAAGGATATCAAGATGTGTTTTCTAAACATAAGTTAGACTGCGGTAAAGCCAAAGAGTTTGTCCACAGGATTCACTTGTCAGATAACCGCCCGTTTAGACTTCCGTATCGACGCGTTCCCCCTGCTCAATATCAGAAACTGAGAAAAGTGCTCTCTGAGATGGAAGAGCAAGAGATTATCCGCAAGTCTTGCAGTGAGTGGGCATCCCCGTTGGTCCTGGTATGGAAGAAAAGTGGTGATCTTCGCGTTTGTGTTGATTACCGCTGGCTTAATGCCCGAACCATCAAGGATGCTCACCCCTTACCTCACCAAGCAGACTGCTTGGCGGCCTTGGGTGGAAACGCAGTCTTTAGCGCGATGGATCTCACCTCCGGCTTTTATAACATCTCGATGGCGGAGGAGGACAAAAACCTTACTGCCTTCACCACACCGATGGGGCTTTTTGAGTTTAATCGCTTACCGCAAGGGCTCTGCAATAGCCCCGCTAGCTTTATGCGTCTGATGACGAACATCTTCGGTGATCAAAATTTCTTGACGTTACTCTGTTATCTTGATGACCTACTTGTGTATGCCCCAGATGAAGGTGAGGCCATTAGGAGACTCGAGATGGTGTTCAGTAGGCTCCGAGAGCATGGGCTAAAATTAGCCCCCAAAAAATGTAATTTCCTCCGGAGAAGCGTGCGGTTTTTAGGGCACATCATTGACAGTTCAGGGGTAGCAACCGACCCAGATAAAGTCAGCGCTATCGGAGCGGTAACAGAGACTGATTTGATGATGGAGGATGGGGTAACCCCATCCCAAAGGAAAATTAAATCTTTCCTTGGGATGGTGTTGTATTACCAGAGGTTCATCCAAAATTGTTCTGCCATTGCGAAACCCCTGTTTGCCTTAACAGCCGCACCAAGGGGTAAGAAGCCTCCGGAGAAGGGTGCTTCATTCAGGAAGTTGAATCCTGGTGACTGGAAAGAAGAGCACAGTAGGGCCTTCCAGCAGTTAAAAGGTGCTCTGATGGATTCTGTGGTCTTGACGCATCCTGATTTTAGCAGCCCATTTATTTTGTCCACTGACGCGTCCCTGGACGGGTTGGGTGCTGTGTTATCGCAGGTTGCAGAGGGTGAGACTAGGGCCCGGCCTATTGCTTTCGCTAGCAAAGCTCTTACACGCGCTCAGGCCAAGTATCCTGCTCACCGTTTAGAGTTCTTGGCTTTGAAGTGGTCCGTCTGCGACAAATTCAGCCACTGGCTAAAAGGGCATGATTTTGTCGTATGGACGGACAACAATCCCTTAACTTACATTCTCACTAAGCCCAAGCTCGACGCGTGTGAGCAGAGATGGGTTTCCAAGTTGGCACCCTATCGTTTCAGTATCAAGTACATACCTGGGAGTAAGAACATAGTAGCCGATGCCTTAAGTCGTCAACCCTTCGTCCACAACCGGGTCAGTCAGAGGCTGCTGAATGAGCCTTACAATAAATTGCTTGAGGAAGCTGAACAATTTGAGAAAGAGACCGTGCAGGACGCGTTTAGGCTTAGTGCTGGTATTCAGAGCATCGAATGTTCTCCTTGTGTAATGTCATGCCATTGTCCGCTTTCTAGTGCCGAGGTGTCTGCTGTGTTAGAGGGTCATAACGACTGGGAAGCAGGGGTTGAATCGAGAGCTGTCTCTTGGATTGCCCAAGACACCCAGTGTTTGTTGTCTCCTGGGCAATGCCCATTACCAGTCTTCTCATTAGACGAACTTCGAGACCGACAGCAACATGATCCTTGTCTGTCCAGGGTCCTGTTTTATGTAAATAGGGGCAAGAGAGCCTCTCGTCGTGAGCGTGCTGGTGAAACGTATAAGGTGCTCAGGATCTTGAAGCAGTGGGACAAGTTAAAGATACTTGATGGTGTACTTTATCGTGTAACCAAAGATAATCTGACAGGAAAGAAGCTGTTACAGTATGTTGTTCCCTCTTCTTTGATCACACAGGTCATGACCGGCATTCACGACGAAGCAGGGCACCAGGGCCAGGGTAGAACAATGCACCTGGCAAGACAAAGGTTCTTTTGGGTCGGGCTGGAATCTGATGTTCGCAGATATGTAAAGTGTTGCAAGCGCTGCGTTGTTAGTAAAACGCCTGAACCCGAAGGCAGAGCCCCACTAGAGAGTGTGAGAACATCAAGTCCAATGGAGCTGGTATGTATAGACTTTTGGACCGCAGAAAGTTCAAAAGGTCGTAATGTGGACGTGTTGGTAGTAACTGACCACTTTTCTCGGATGGCTCACGCTTTCCCATGTCGTGACCAGTCGGCAAAACAGGTAGCACGTCAGTTGTGGGATCGCTATTTTTGTGTGTACGGTTTTCCTGACAGGATCCACTCGGATCAGGGGGCAAATTTTGAGAGCCAACTGATCCGAGAGTTGCTGCAGGTTGCTGGTGTGAAAAAGTCCCGAACAACTGCTTACCACCCGATGGGAAATGGCCTTGTTGAGAGGTTTAATAGAACCCTAGGCAGCATGATCAGAGCGCTCCCGGCGAGGTCTAAGGAAAAGTGGTCCCAGTTGCTCCAGACACTGACCTTTGCGTACAACTGTACCGCACACGAATCCACAGGTTATGCTCCATTTTACCTGATGTTTGGTAGAATCCCGAAGCTGCCCGTGGATGTGATGTTTGGCAACGTTGTAAGAGACTGTGAAATTGTTGGTTACGACAAGTATGTAAAGAGGTTAAAAAATGATCTAAAAGAAGCACTTACAGTTGCTCAGAAAAACATTGATGCCAGTCAGCAACATCAGGCTGAGTTGTATAATCAAAGGGCAAAAGGTCGTAACATTGAGCTGGGTGATCAAGTTCTGCTGGCCAACAAGGGTGAGCGTGGGAAAAGAAAACTGGCAGACAGGTGGGAGTCCACGCCCTATAGGGTAGTTGCGCTAAACCCACAGTGTCACATTTACCGTATACGTAACACCAAGACAGGTCAGGAGAAAACTGTTCACCGCAATTTGCTGTTGCAAGCAAACTTCCTTCCACTTGAGTTTGGGGAATCTGAATCATTTGAGGACAGTGGTGAATCTGCCCTTAGCAGTAGAAGTTTATCAATGGATGTTGTTGGTTCTGCATCTGATTTGTGTCCTTTGTCGGAACGAGTCGCCAGTTGGGTTGAAAGGACCGCAGTTTCTGATGACCCTCAGCAGAGGTTGTCCTGCAGATCTGAAAGCCTTGAATCATTGAACGAAGTCTTGGAGTCAACCAGACATGAGCAATTAGCTGCAAAGAATGATTGTACCAAGGTGGAAAATACTGTAAGCAGTCCAGATGAAGGACAGAGCCGCGATTCTTGCAGTTCTGTTTCTGAGGCAATTGGCCATAGTGACCATAGCGGTTCACCTCTTGGAGCTGTTGAGCCACCTCCTGGTTCAGGGGATATGAGAGTTCGGACCAGAGTAGGTAGGATTGTGAAACCAGTCAACAGACTGATCGAGAACATGACTCAATCTATCAAAACTCTGAACCCAGTTAGTGGGGTTGTAAGATCATTATTGAGATGAGAATTTTTGTCATTTTGAGTTTTAAAATACAGCACATCTGAGTCAGTGTATTTCAGTATGTTGTTGTTCCAGATCAGTGATGAAGTTTCATCTGATATGAATGGTGTTTAAGGCACCTTTTGCAGGTGGCTGCGGTAGGCCTGATCAACCTGCCGCACTCACCTTCCCTGAGAGTGGGAAACATTTTGTTGCAAGATGTTCTGGAAAAAAAAGGTGGTTTAATGACCTCAGTTTATACTAGACCCTGTAATAGTCAAAATTTGTGAAGTTCAGGGCGGAGAATGTAACTGGTGTGTATAATTGACTCAATTTAATTTGCTTTCTTTTAATTCCTATATTGGACTATTTTTTTTATAAATTCTATAAGTTTCATAATAAGAATGGGTTAGTGAACTCCACAAAATTTTGTTAATTTATTATTGTTTGCAGGTTAAAATTACATAATATTAGATTTGGGGAACTTTTTCTTTGGATTCTGTCTGGGGAGGGAATTATATCAGTGGAACACATCCGGGGTTTTCCCCGCGTGCGATGTGCGATAGCCTCAGTCCACCTGTGTGCGAGGCTAAGGAGCACATGTATTATTGAGCTCTCCCTGTAATTGACTCTGGTATGATGATATTTCTTGTCCAAAATGTGTATTTATCGCTGGATTAATGTGATTTATTCTATACTAGTACTTGATTGTATTAGTTATAATGAAAATTTATATTTTGAGGTGTTATTTGACCTTAACGATGTGCATTGTGACGTTAACTAATTAGCATCATATGCTTAGTGTGCCAGAGAGGGAGAAGCGGTCGCCTTTTGATCCACTGATTATTTCTTCTCACTACAGGTATGTTGATTAATTGGTTCTGTTTTATAAAAGAAAAGAGATTTAGTGACTGTGAATGTATTCAATGTAGAGTGTTATGGGAGAAAATCTGATTTAATGACTCATGCAGTGCTTGACGCACGTGGTGCGGCCTACAAATAGTACAATGCTAAATGTATTAATTGATTAATTTTGATATGTAACATAGGAATACTGATTTATTCATACAAATGCTATTATTAGTTTTATTTCACTGCAGTGTGTTATAAATAATAATGTATAAGTAATGTATAAATACTGGAATCAATGCATAAGTTAATGCTATATAGATTTTATATCCAATGTAATATTGTAATCTATTTATTGTAATATTTTATACCCTTACCTTGTGATGTATTAATAGAAATGTGACGTATAAGAAAGACAGAGACATATTGTAAACAGTATAATTTATTTTTCATAATTGTATAATCTCAGTCCACCTGTGTGCGAGGCTAAGGAGCACATGTATTATTGAGCTCTCCCTGTAATTGACTCTGTGTGCCAGAGAGGGAGAAGCGGTCGCCTTTTGATCCACTGATTATTTCTTCTCACTACAGTAAAGGAAAGTGCTAAATCTCACCGAAGAGTGGTCGTGTGGTCTCTGTGTGTGTGAGGGTGACCGGTCCAGACATGCTACATATGCAGATGACCCCCAGCTCTATATCAGTTCTCATCACAACTCTCCCTTTCCCACCAACTCCATTTCAGCTTGTATCACTGATATAAATGCTTGGATGATCATTAACTTTCTCAAACTCAACACGGATAAAACAGATCTATTACTTATCGGTTCACCAAAAGATGTTGCTCCTTTCTGTTCTGACAATGTTAAAATTGCTAGGCTCTTGGTTCGACCATCCACCACCGTTAAAAACCTGGGTATGATCTTTGTCTCCTCTCTTTCCTTCCTACTTCACATTTCTTCTCTCACTAAATCTGCCTTCTTTCACCTCCGTAATATCGCTGGTTATGTCCCTTCTTAAATATCAATGATGCTGACACAATGGTTCATGCCTTCATTACTTCTCGACTATCCTAACACAACATTAAACAAGCTCAAATATATCCAGAACTCTGCATCTAGGGTTCTCACTTTTTCAAAGAAATCTTCTCACATTAGACATTACATGGCATTCAATACAAGATTCTTCTATATCAACTTCAAAGCACTTCCTGGTCTCCCCCATATATTTTTGATCTCATTCACACTTACTCCTCAGTTCCCACACTACGATTTTCAGATACTGGAAATCTATTTATTTATTATTTATTTTGGAAATCAGATACTAAAAAGACTATTTATCTGTTTTGATATTGTAAAGCGACCTTGATTTTGAAGCAAGGCACTATGTAACATACATTTTTTTTATCTCTTTGATTTTTTAAAACAACAAATGAGTGGTTTATGAGTGGATCTATCTATCTATCTATCTATCTATCTATCTATCTATCTATCTATCTATCTATCTATCTATCTATCAATTATTCTATTTATCCATCCATCCATTTATCATTCTAACATCCAACTACACATTTCCGTCCATCCATCTATTGTTTTATTCATCGTTCTATATATCATCTTTCCAAACATCCATCAAAACCCTGTTTAAACTGCACACGTTTAAACTACACAACACCTCATATAACCTTCAGCATTTAAATCTTTCTTGAAACGTTGAAGTTTCTAACTACACAAGAGTGATGCAATCTTCTAAATAACTTTTAAAAGGGTTTAATCTTTCTAGCAAGGCTTTGTCAATCTGAAAACTTGACAAACATTCTTTTTGTAGTTACGAAACTGAAGCAATAGTGACAGAGCTCTGCTGTGATTTTACCAGAACATGGTGTTCATTTAGCTCAACTGGCTGCGGGTTCAGTTTCCACACACTGGTGAAATGCATACCTTGGATTCACTGTAAGTTGTTTTGGATTTAAGTATCTGCCAAATGTATAAAACATTACTTATCTGATTAATCAATGTCTTTTTATACTATAGTTCAGTTAGAAATGAGCAACAGCATTTATGGAACCCTAGAGCATAAAGAGCTTGTGTTTTGGTAATAAATTCACCACTTGCCTTCTCCAAATGTGTTTTTAAGAGCGACACAAGGGTCCTAATTGGGCTTGCGTTTAATATGCTTTATTTATGATGCATTACATGACTGTGGCATCTAAAAGCTGTTAATTGTACAAAGCGTCCAAAGCTCTGCTGCAGTGCTTCAGCTGCTCTCCAGATCCACAGAGATCATCATTTGTGTCTCATTAATTGTGTCTTTTGACTTTTTGTAACATCTAATGCAATTAACTGATTACATTATGAGTCTTTATGAACTGAAATGCATTCACAGAATTCACTAATGACTAATTGTCTTTGAAAATGAACCTGTTTAATTGTGTATCCGATGTGTGTGTGTTTGGGTATTTGTCTATAAATCTATTCAACCTTCAATAAACTATTTTTGTTCATTTGGTAGCCTATTTGTCTACAAAAACATAAAAAAAAAAACTCTTTACAAAGTGCTGGAGTGAACAGTATTTTAAGTGCAGACTATTGCATTTATTTTGTAAAGAGCTTGCCTTTTTATAAAAAAAAGCAACTGGAGATGAAGTGCCTCGCTCAAGGGCATGATGCTGGTGTATTTATTTCATTTTCTGTCCTCTTCTGAGGCTTCCTCTGTGCTTTTCATACTTTTTTGGATCTTGATAGTATATTTCACTTGTCAGTCTATGAGACGGTCACTAGCCTCCCGGTTTGCATCCAAAATATCTTGAATTGTGTTCAGAAGACAAACAAAGCTTTTACAGGTTTGGAAAGACATGGGGGTAAGTGATTTATGATAACATTTTCATTTTGGGGTGGAGTATCCCTTTAAGCAGGTAGAAAAGTGGTCCTTCACCGGGCACCCTTTTGAGTTTTCTTATCAATGGATTTTCCCGTCGAGTTTATGAGACCGAGCCATATCATCATGCTATCGGCCCCCTCAGCTTTGCAAATGGAGAGTGAACCTGCAGAATCTCTGAAAGTTTGCAAAGAACCAAACTCAGAGGAGGTTAATTAACATTAGCAGTGATGAATGTGTGTTCATTATCAAACAAAACATTTATTTTAAACAACTTTTATATTGAACATAATTTCAGCGTTTGGTTTTTGAGTGAGACGTGGCTTATACCTGATGATTTTCAAAGCTGCCTTTTCTATCAAAGGTTTTAGAGAGGGTGGCTTAGAATCTATTACACACTTTTTTTTTTTTATTCAAAAAGGCAGGTTTTAGGGCTTACCACATTACTGAGTCGGCTTTTTTCAGGGTTTTAAATGATTTATTGGCTACAGTTGACTCAGGGTCCTCAGCAGTTCTTGTTTTATTGGACCTTAGCGCTGCATATCGATATCATTGACCAAGACATTTTACTCTCTCCCCTTGAAAGGGTGGTGGCAGTCCATGGTATAGCACTTGCATGGTTTAAGTTCTTTCTTTTAAACAGATTTTATTTAGTTTTTTTGTAAATGTCAATTAAGATTATTCACAACCTGCCACTTTGCCTAGTGGGGTTCCACAGGGGTCCATTCTCAGCCCAATTTTGTTTTCTTTGTATACGAGTAATACATAAATACATAAAGTAATACATAAAGTCATTCATTAATAACTCTTAAAATTGACAGCAATGCATATTTTAAGTAAATTTTGAATTCCTAATTTTTTAAAATAAAAAATACATATTACGGTTGCACTTATCTATATATAGTAAATGCAATTATTTGTAGATTCTGAGCATGAAATCTGTGCTATCCTCTTGTTCAATATTCTCAGGCTCTGAAACCAGCTCAAACTGACATGGTAATATTGACACCATTCTCAAAGGGGTCAAATGATGCCTTTTTAAAGATCATTATTTTGTGTATTTGGTGTAACTGAATATGTTGACATGCTTCAATGTTAAAAAAACACATTGTTTTTCAAATACTGTAAATTATTGTTGGTCCTCTATGCCCCGCCTCTCTCAAATGTGTTGTCCCTCCTTCCGACAAGAGCAGTCTGCTCTGATTGGCCAAATGACCCAGTGCATTGTGATTGGCCGATAACCGCAAGCACTGGACAGAAATGTAACAGCCCTTTTACAAGCTCCATCTTTAAAAAATAAATATAAAGACAGTTAATAATGTTTTTGTTTTTTTTAATACCAATAGCATTTGTATTAAAACTATATTCACTGATTGTAAAAAAAAAAAAAAAAAAAAAAAAAAATTAGAATCAAACAAAGAATTTAATCAAATCGAGAGCTTGTGAATCGAAATTGAATTGAATCGGTACATCTAAATCGATTCCCAGCCCTACAAAAATGGAAAACTTTCTTGAGAAGATGAGTTAAATTTATTTATTTATTTATTTATTTATTTATTTATTTATTTATTTATTTATTTATGTGAAGTAAAAAAAATAAAAATAAAAAAAACACTTTTAAACAGTTTAAACTATTTGCCAAGGCAAAATTTCATTATTATTATTTTTTAATAATACTGAAATTAATGAAAGCCATATAGTCAATTTAAAACAGACACCATTCAAACATCTTTTACAGATAATTTCAGCTATTTTGGGTTTTGTAAATGTTATGTTTTTAAGAAATGGTGTGTTGTGTTATTTATTAGTTTGCAACTCTCCATTGAGAGTTAATTAAGTATTGATATTTGTGTTTGGCCTTATTTTGCATCTATTTGCATACTCAATTGAGATTGTTCTTGCATATATTTAACATTTATAGTTGTATGTACACCGCGTGGTGACAGCATTAACTCTTTGTTCAAGAACGCTCAACATTCAGTGTTCATTCAGAGCTCTTTTAGCTCTTGTGGATGTTTCCTCCATGACTGGCTATAAGGAGAAGCAGCACTGACCTATAGCAACCTAAAACAGCAGTCATGCTAATTACAGTATCTACTACAGCTGACATCATTAGATTTATGAGTGAAAATTGTACATGTGTCCACTTTTGGGACCTCTTTTGTTTGCAGTGGTGTAGTTACAGCAACTACCAGCAGGGGCAAACCATGCTAACCAAACCCTGACTGATTGTTTTCATTAGTTGTCTCAGACAGAGAGAGCGAGAGAATTAGACTGTGCTGAAGAGAACAGGAAGAGGCAGTCGCTTAGATTATATGCTAATATTCTCTGTCTATATTCACCCACCCCAACAGAAATCACTCTCGACGAATCCCTGCTAATGGTACTGGGTAATATCAAACCTCGACTTTCTTTCTACTGTACTCGCATGCTATCACAAGCATTACACCTCCAATTCATCTGGTCTAAATAAGCTCTGGATATTTCAGGAGGGATTTTATTGTTTTCTACACACTCTTTTGCCTGTTTCTGAATTTGATTACATGGGGGAAAGCAATAAGCCAGCTTAGTGCATGACACATAATGGCTTTTGGTAAGTCGCATCCTCTCTAAAGCCTTTGTCAAGCCTCTGGTTGTGTGTGGATGCATGAAGTTAAGCGGTGTCTTTTTTTCAATGCATTTTTAGTGCAATTTGTCAACGATTTTCAATGATTGATTATTGTTTATTATTGACTTAATCAGCTTCATTACAGGTACCCAAAGACGTTTGTCGTAGGGGAACACTGAATTATTTTGCTGTTACAGTGAATTTTAATTGTGCCTTTGTTAGAATATAATCATCTAATGACTTTTAACCCTATAAAGTCAAAATTTTAAAGCCTTAGCAACTGAAAAACCTCTTTTACACAATCAACTACAAGCCTTCTGTCATTTGATTGATAGTTTATACTGTAATATTTTAGCGGGTAAAAGACCTTAAAAGCCTGATATATTAAATAGGATTCCCAAGAAAACATATGTCAGGATTAATACTGTATCAGGATAATATGTCACATCCATGACTTATAAAGTATTGAAAATCTGATTTCAAAATCAGTTCCTAATGTTTGCATTGCTAAATGCATCCTATGTCTCCTCCTCTACAGGTGTTCGATTAGCCTCCTCTGCCTGCTGCCACCATGTTTAAAAACAGCTTGAAGATGCTGCTGACAGGGGGCAGAAGCAACAGGAAGAGCCGAAATAGCAGCGGTCAGTCTCAACTTTCATGTTTATCCACTAAGACAGGGGGCAGGGAGGGGGTGGGCTTTGTGCTTTGCTCTCGAGTCATATATGGTTCTTCGGGGGGTGCCTATGGGTCAAGTAGTGTTCGATTCACTTGTGTTCATGTATATTGATTTGCTATTTCATGAAACTATCATAGTTAATGAAGCCTAAGTGTCACCTACAGTCTGTTATGTGAAGTGTACGCTGGCAAAATGGTGAAATGAAAGTACTTTACTATGTTACTATTATTAATAATTATGCAGCATTATGAAAGTCTCTTATGCTCATCAAGCCTGCATTTATTTGATCAAAAATACTGAAAAAAAACGTTAATATTGTAAAATATTATTACAATTTAAAATAATGTTTTTGTTTGTTTTTTAAATATTCTTTAAAATGTCGTATATTTATGTGAATTTTCAGTATTATTACATTATTACGGCATTATTAATATTCAAATTATTAACACATTTGATGCTCTTGCATCTGATGCAAGATGGTGATGGTCATCTGATGGTGATGATCCACTTCAAGTCGAACAAGTCTAATGATTCAATGAACCGTTCATTAAGAACCCTTTACTTCATGAATCAGCCATTTGAACGAATCAAACGAATGAATAAATGACTCGATGACTTAATCATTAAGACATTTACCACCACCTACTGGCAGTTTTAGTTTATTATTTAGAGTATAGTTTCATAAATAATTTAATATTTTCATAGTAATAATAATAAAATTGAGAAAATAATTTATTATAGTTCACCCAACCAAAAATGACAATTCTTTCATCATTTACTCACATGGTCCAAAAGAGTAGGCTATATGTAATACATTTTATCAAACAAAATATTTCTTGCTGAACCTACTTTGTGTAATCTCTTTTTGATGCTTTGCACAACAATGACTTTAAATGATCTTTTGGGAGTAATTTCTCAAAATTTGATGTGCGATTAATTCGATTAATTAATCACCACATCATGTAATTATTTAGATTAAATGTTTTTATTACTTACCAGCCCTAATATATATATGCCAATGCTCTAATAAAAATTACATGCAACACTTAAAATAATCATTAACACTTAACAATAAGGTCCCATTAGTTAATGTATGAACTAACATGAACAATACATTACTGTATTTATTAATCTTTCTTAATGTTAGTTCATGAAAATCGTCGTTCATTGATAGTTCATGTCAATTCAGAGTGCATTAACTAATATTAACAAGCACAACTTTTGATTTTAATAATGCATTAGTAAATGTTGAAATTAGTAGAAGATTAATAAATGCTGTAGTAGTATTTTTCATGCTTAGTTCATGTTAACTAATGAACCTTATTGGAAAGTGTTACCAAAGAATCACAAGCTCCAGTCAGATTTGGCTGACAGCAATGTGGGCGCACATTTATTTTTATTTTTAATTAAAACAAAACCCTGTTCAAAGTGGTGAAAGAAATGGTTAACTGGATTTGCCAGGGTGGCTTCAGATCTTTGAAGGAAAATTACCTTATTTAGAGAGTACCATTTGATATTTTACAGCCTCCTTGAACTCAGAAGTTGTGTGTTTCAGTGGCAACACTATTTGAAATGAATCCATGTAATTATGCGTTTAATTGATGATTTTCTTTCTTCTGCTGAACACAAAGGAATATTTTTTGAAGTTGACACTGACAGTTGACTGTAGCCAGTGACTTCCATAGTATAGTCATTTGTCAGGGTTTTGCACTGCCACCTTGTTTTACGTTTGTTTCTTGTGTCTAGTGTCAGCACACGGCCTTGTTATTTTCTCTGCCATGTACTCATTTAGCCCCTCCTCCTTGTTTCCTCTTTACCACACCCTCTTGTTACCCTAGTTGATCTAATTGTGCTCACCTGTCCCTCATGTATTTTCCTCCCTATTTATAGTGCACCTTACCCTTTTGTGTTTGCTGGTCCGTTGTCATTCTCACCCCCTCTGTCTATGTCTGTGTCTCCCTGTCTGGTTGGTCTTGTGCCCTTGTTTTGTCTAGTCCTTGTGATTCTATGTTCTTGTCTTGCTAAACTTGTTATCTCACTGCATTTGGGTCCTCCTTCCCAGATCCCTGACAGTCATTGGCTACCATCAACTGTTTGGTTCCCAGCATTCTTCAGAATATTTTATTTTGTGTTCAACAGAAGAAGAAAAAACAGGTTTGGAACAAAATTTAGAATTAAAATTTTTGACTGAACTGTCACTTTAATAGATATCATGTCTTTGATCTTTTAACTCCCCTTAAACCGTATGTAAAAGCAAACCAACTGAGGTTCATTAGACTGTTTCTTTCTGTCTTAATGGAAAGTTCATGAGCAAAATAAGCAGCAAAGTGAGCCAGACTTTATACTGATACTAAAATGTCTGTTTACTTGAGACCGAGACATGAATCAGGTGAAAAGAAACCGAAAGACCAGAACAATCCTTTTCTGGTGTCATATTTACTGTGCTGCGTCTCACAGCTCCCTGTGCAATTAGCTGAAAAGCTCAATAGCTTCATCACGCGGCTTCCCAAATACGTTCCTCCCACTGGAGTTGGTTTAGTCAGAAGTGACTTCATTAACCAGTGGTTCCAGAGATCAAACACTCGCTTCAAATGTTACATCGATGTCTGAAGCCTTTTGCCACTGGACTGGAGTAATGGGGAAAGCGTGTGCAATGCAGGACCCTATGGGTTTCACAGGAATCTAGTCATAAATGTTGGGTTTAATGTATAAATCAGAAAGAATGTTGTGGAATTTGACACATTTTGGATGAATGAATCAATAGTGGTGCTGTGCACTTAATCAAAAGTCTGTGAACAAACCTAAAGCCTGCTGATGGACTTTTTTCTCATTTTTGCGGACTAAAATGACTGATTTTGCTGTGGCTTTTCTCAAAATTTTCTAGTGATATTTGTGGCATTTCTTATTGTTTTGTAGTGAAATTATACTACAGACAGCATTCTTCTATTTGTAGGTTTCCAGAATAACATTTGAGGTCACCAGTGCCATTAAATTGTGAGAAGTAAGAGTAAAGCACTCACCCTAATCAAACATGAACATCTCAGAGATGTCTATATGATGTCTGCATTTACATAGGCAAGGTGTATTTTTAGAGTGTTTGCTCATCTTTAATATGTTTCTAAGACCTTTCCGGTCATAAATGTCAAATAGAATGCATGTAAAACTGTTTCGGAGTCGTTTATCAGTGTAAATGGAAGATGTTTCCCAGATCTTTAGTAGACGTCTTACAGATGTAATTGTGCTGTCTGGGTAGTAAAGATGCAGATATGGGACGGGTCTAAGACCAAAATCTGTGTAAAGTCTGTGGCAGTTGCGGAAAATGGCAAGCTCTTGTGAAAATTGCGGAGTATGCATGATTTTACGATAAATTCAGTTATCGCAAAAACCTAGAATGACTGGATATGTCTCTGTTGTTTACAAAAATACATACATAAATAAATAAAAGGAATTGATCAGATTTAATATTTGATTACATTTCATTTGACTATCACAGTTTTTAATAGTAAAATTTTAAATCATTTATCGATATTGCCATGTTAAGATTGTAAAAAAATATTATTATTACTATTTTTACTTAATGAATTGAAATGATCTGACATTTTTATTATAAAATCTAGTTAAATCATTAAACATGGAATTTAGAAAAGTGAAAACAATGCTTTATTTCCGAAAAATTTACATTTCATAGTGCCCTTTTATTGTTAAAATTTTAATAACCTGTTAAGTTTCATGAATTAATTTCATTACATATTAAAATATTAATATCTTGATAAAATTAAGTTTTATGCATTCAGTTGATTACAATTTTTTTGTAGCAAATTTGTATTAAATCATAAAACAATACGGAATAAACAGACAACTCAGAATTTCTGAAAATAAATAATACAACACATTTAAAAAAATCCATATTGTTGTTTAAATTTTAATAAATTATTGTTTCATGTTTAAACTTTATGAATTTGATTAATTTGACATTTTTTTTATTATAAAATTTAATTTAACCATTTAACATGTAATTCAGAAAAATAAAATATTTATAAGCCCTATTATTGTCAAAATGTTAACAAATTGTGTTGATGAACTCAATTGATTACACACCCTTTTAATTATTATTAAAATGCAATTAAACCATTTAAGGGATAGTTCCCCCAAAAATGAAAATGTGATATTTATCTGCTTACCCCCAGATCATCTTAGATGAAGGTGATTTTGTTTCTTCAGTAGAACATAAATTATGATTATAAGCTCCAGCCGTTGCAGTCTCTTAGTCGTACAATCCATGGCAAATGGTAAAATAATCTATGAGAGTAAAAAAAAACATGCACAGACAAATCCACCACCTATCTCTCAAGTGGACCATTGACACTCCTAATTAAGATTGTAGATAGAGTGTCAATGGTCCATTTGAGAGATAGGTGGTGATAATGCACGTATAATTCTGCGATCCGCCATAAAGCAAGAAGAAGAAGATACATCAGGCCCCTTCTGCTGTTCTAGAGTTCTAACAGTTTGGACATTGCGTGAATCAGAGGTAAAATAACAATATAAATACTGTTCAGATACTTGCACAGACCAATCGTTTTGTGTCTTTACACATCAATGTATCATCAGGAGCCGCAGGGTTTAATTTGGATTTGTCCATGCATGTTTATTTTACTCTCATAGATTCTGTTACCATTTACCATGCATCTTACGACTGAGAGACGGCAACGACTGGAACTTATAATCATAATTTGTGTTCTACCTAAGAAACAAAGTCACCTACATCTTAGATGCCCTGGGGGTAAGCAGAATTTTCATTTTGGGGTGAACTATCCCTTTAAAAACTGATTTTGGAACAATTAAAACAGAAAAGACAGAATTTAGGAAAAAAATAATAAAAAGGAACCTTGTTTCCTTTTGGACCAGTTCAGCCTGTGACTCTGTTACTGCTGTGATTTCCATCCAGACGCAGCTGTTACTTCTGTAAAACCAGACAGTCGCTTTGATATGGTACCGATAACCATTTGACCTTGCTATTTTAATGTACTTTAGAATTGTTTGCAGTTTCAAAGTTCTCATTCTCTGTCTATTTCTTTATATACACCTATAGGACATAAATTAATCAGTCGAAGTGCTCCATGGTCTCTCTTTGCCTGTTTAGTGCCCTTGACCCACATAATGATGACATTCAGCTATTAAAATGGCACTTCATTTCAAACTTTCCCACGTATTTCCATCTGCTTTTTCAGTCTCTCTTCCTCTAATTGCCTTTTCCTCTTTGTATTACCTTGCGTTTGCATCTTTATATGTACATGTACTTCAAAATCGTCCAGCCACATGTATGAGGACAGATGTGTGTGTTTTGAAAGTTCAGGAATGGACAAATGCTGTTAATTTCATGTGGACGTAACTTTGTGATAATGTCGGTTAAATTGGATTTCTACTATTCAGCCAGATCAAAAGAGGCTTGGAACCATCAAGGACTTCTGTATTGAGCCTGAGAAGTGATTCAGTCACATTCAGAGAGATGAGATGAAACAGAGGGACATTTCATACATTGAGGAGAAAGGTCTGCGTCTTTTATCTGTTTTGACAGTGTGTGATCAAAGCTGAATTTTCAGCTTCAGTCTTCAGTGTCGCGTGATCCTTCAGAAATCAAATCAATATAATATTATGATTTGCTGCTCAACATTTTGTTTATAATAATAATAATAATAATAATAATTATTATTATTTTTAATATTTAAAAGCAGAAGAGCAGAAGAGAATTCTTTAAAAAATATTTTTTTTAATCTTACTGTTTTAAAAAAGTTTTAAAAGCTATAATACAAGAATAAATTTGCTTTTTAAGAATAAAACAGTCAGTGAATCTGTAGTTCACAAGTAATCTTTTCTCCCAAAAATAAAGATTTTAGATTATAATTTATTCGAAATTATTACGACAGTCAAGGGTAAATAAAGATGTCCAAAATGATAAAGAAAACATTTTAATATTTTAAATTTAAATTATATATTATTTTTGGTTATGTTAAAAAATTTTTGTACCAGAATTATAATAAAATACCTCTAAACAACGTGTATAAAAAATCTCTAAAAAATATTGGGCCTCTGATTTAAACTCTTGGTTTAAAGTGGCTTGCTTGTCTTCTTAAAATCTTCAAGACGCCCTCAGCTATGATTGGCAAACATCTTTAGAAATGAAATTTACATATGGAAACCTCTGATATGTTTTTTTCCTTTTACAGCTGCCAAGATGAACTAATTGTGAAAGTGATAGATACAAAGTTTAGATCCACTCCCTTTTTGAACAGTTTGCTGTGATTGAAGCCAATCACAGTCACAAATGCATTGATTTCGCAATTGCAACTCAATTTCGGCACTAACAAATTCAGTGTAAATAAGAGAGTAATTGAACAGTGTTGTCAGTTTCATTGGTTATATGGGAGTTTCTGTGACATTATAAAGGGAACCGTCTTCGTCTTTTCCCTCTTCATCATTTGTAACCCCAGCATTCCCTCTACAATGACCGTTACCTTTCAATGTATACACACTCTCCATAAAGCCCCTATTTTACAAATAATAATGCAGTCAGGTGATGGTGTGATGCAATGAGTGGTTTCCACATTTAAACATTTAATATTAATATTTCCTATCACTTTGTTTATCACTCTTGAATTGACCTGTACACTAAATAATCTAACCCTCATACTTGCATAACAGTAGCAGTCTATTTGTTTAGTGGTCCAAGCTGAAGTCAGTATGAATATTAATGACAATATGGGACAAATATAATGTCATTTAGTGGCGGCAGGTGTTGCACGCTGCTGGTACATGTACAGTCAGATGAAATGCACGTACAGTTGAGGGAAACATGTGTTCGGTAGTTAAAGACGCACATCCTTGGAATCAGTGTGCTCCGTAATTAAAGAGGCAGGGTGGCATTTCTGTTATTTGGTTTGTGACATCCTTTACAGGAAACTTGGTCATGTGTCGCACCAGAACCGTTTTCGGAACCAAAACTTATTATATCCGGTTCTTTAAAAACATATGAATAAGAACCGGTTCTCGGGTCCCAAACCAAAGCCTCACTCTGCTCTTTTATGGCCAAGAAGTCTGTCCTTGAACTCTCTGATTGCCCTGTGATGGCTGAGGAGGCGCTCCCTGAATCCCTTGCCGGGGTCACTCTGGAAGTTTCCTAACTGTAATTCCCAGTTCAACTGCCTGTCACCTGCCACAGCTCCAGGATTCCTTCCCACTCTCCCTACTGGATATGCCCTGTGTCTCAGTGTTCATACTGTCCATCCTAAATAGTATGTGAGATTAGAATAAGTGTGTCCACAATCCATTGCATTTTGGTGAAGGATTCAGTCCAGAACTACAAACACGAATAAAACTACAAATGTGTCAGATGCACACGATCAACTGTTTGGTAGAGAGGTTTACAAAAAGGGGTTTGAGTTACTAATAATCAACATTTAACATTTATTTACTGTTATCCATGTTATATTTGATCTGCAACAGCAATGTGAACTTTGAAGACGCAATTGTGTGATGTGATCGTATGTCCCAAAGCTTGCCTACTTTTCTACTACACACTAAAAAGTGTGTACTTTTTCTTCCTCAAAAGAGTACATACTTTAAGGGTGTAGTATAAGTAGGCACATTGAGACTCCGGAGGCGTTTCTCAATGTCAAGGATACTTCCTTGGTAGGACTGATCCTTCCAAGTCACTTCCTTCAGAGGCTACGTGAGACTCCTCTTTAGCATACGGAGAACACGTAAACGGAACACGCTAGCAAGTGCACGTAATTGCGTCATTACGTCAGTGAAAAAGTCCGTTTGAATAACACTTTGAATGGTATCATTAAATTACTTTGGACAACTTAACTAGTTATTTATAAAATAAATGCCGATGACGCAACCAATTGTTAAATGACAGGTCTGGTTCAGTTAACCATTTGTATTTGTATAATTTACAATATCAATACGGTAGTAATTTGTACTGGCATTTAAACGTCAAACTTTACTTATATTTACTACAGTTATAACAAATGTTTGGTGACGCAAATAAAAACCGTTAACGCTCCAACTACGTTAATGTTCGACATTTTTTTTATTTTTGAACTAACGTTAGATAGCAAAGCTGCTCGCATAGGATTGTGGGTGATTTGAGAGCGCGAAGAGCGCGAAGGATACACATATGCATCCTTTCCTGTGTATGGGATATTCTTCGAATGAAGGACTCAGTCCTTGGTTGAAATACCCAGGATCCTCGACATTGGAACAGTCCTTCGACGGATGTCGATGACGTAGCATCCTCGAAATACGGGCTTCCGAGGATCCTTCCTTGACATTGAGAAACACCTCGGGTCTGTTTTGCACAAGGTCGTGCCTCAGCACACTTCATTTCCCAGAATCCCTCCTGCCTCACACCTGTCCACACTCCACGATCACCACACCTGTCTATGATTACCCTAATCAGAACCTCTCTTCAAAAGCCAACACCAAACACACACTCTTTGGTCTCGTATAGGCCTAGGACAAAAAGGACTTACCAGACTACTCACCCTGGACACTTTCCTACTTTCAATCTGTCTGTGGTTCCAGTCTTCACACTGCTTGTGTGCTACGCTAACCAGTATCTGCAAAAACAAAAGAACTCTTACTATTTCATCTCAAGACTTTCACTGAACGTCATGTTTTTCTGAACGTCCTTTCAATAAAGATGTATTTGTTGATGTTACCACTGTGTCATCCTCTTCTGTTATTGTGACAGTTTGTGAATATTGATTTTTATTTGAATAATTATTGTAATGATTGTTTGGCTAGCTAGCTTACTGTTCTTTCTCATTTTTGTGTTTTGTGCATTTCTGTTATAAAAGCTCTTTATTGGGAGAAAAATCAATGCAGTATATTGCAATATTCTTTCATCACAATACTGAATCGATTTTTGACAGAGTTTGCTAGAATTTAAAAAGTGTTTGAAGTTTTTGTGCAACTTAGTAGCAAGTATACTAGATAATCATGAAATAATGACTTAATGTTAATAGTTACTTAACACTTTTTTGGGGGGAGGCAGAAAGTCTGAGCACAGATTACAGTATATACACACTTTTTGCTATTTTCTATGTTTTTCTTCTTCCCTTAGAAACCACCCTGGCATCATTTCATGTGCTAATCTGTTGTTGTTGTTTAATCTGTTTCAGTTTTACCAACTTGATTGCATTCTGTCAGTCAGGCATCTCTTCCTGTCTAAAAGGCGGTTCTTGGCAAGAATAAGCTGCAGTGTGGATCAGACCTGATGCTGTTTAATTAAATGTCTGGCTGAAAGAGAATGCCTGCTTGATTGAAGGTTGGGTATAACTCATGACATCTCAAAGCAACGCCATATTAACTTCTTCTGTGATGAAACATATTGCAACACTTGGTACATCCAACCCTTCACAGGAAGCAAAATAGACATTGTATCATGGGATTCCGGGCCGTTCCCACTTCTGCGCCTTAGTGAGATTCTTAAAGGAATAGTTCACCCAAAAATTTAATTAGCTGAAAATGTACTCACGCTCTGGCCATCCAAGGTGTAGATGAGTTTGGTTCTTTATTGGAACAGATTTGGAGAAATGTTGCATTACATCCTCTGCAGTGAATGGGTGCCATCAGAATGAGAGTCCAAACATCTAATAAAAACATCACAATAATCCACAAATAATCAAGTCCAGTCCATCAGTTAATGTCTAGTAAAGCATTATTATAGATTTTGGCCAGAAGCAACAGTTTAAAGTTAAAATGCCTTGGACTTTTTTTGTTTTCTTCTTCAGTTTTTGGCTTCACAAGACATTATTTGATGGACTGGAGTGGTGTAGATTATTGTAATGTTTTTATTAGCTGTTTGGACTCTCATTCTGACGGCACCCATTCACTGCAATTGTTCCTTTAACAATGTCTTTCACTGCTTGCTTCTCAGGATGCAGTCATGTGGTTCTGAACTGCTCAGATTTTTCCCAGCTTGCATCTTATAAATGTATCGTATTGTATCATGCTTACAGTAACTGATCGATTCGATGATCTATGTACAGTATTAAATTTCCTCTTTCTGTAAGCTTGGCTCTGAGATACTGTAGTACAGTACTGGACATTTGTCATCTGCCTGCTTGGACGCATTACTGGCGGTTTCTGCCGAGGATTGACATATCTTGCTGGTGTTAGCAGTGTAGCTGTGCTGTGCGCCTGCTGATCGCTCAGTCCGGTCTCTGACGCACACACTCACAGAAATCTGCGTCACCATAAGGATCCCACAGAGTAACGCTTTCTCATAGACATACACACTCTAATATGACCAGCAAGCCCAAATTATTGCACTCATAAAAGCAGAATAGCTCAGTTTTTCATGTCCAGTCCTTGTTCTTTCTAAATGTTAACTTATTAATATATATTTAAAAAATTTATACTTCCTTCTAATCATTAGCCTGTTTATATACAGTAAATATTAGTTTGCATCCTTTCTTTATGTGTGTGTGTGTGTGTGTGGTGCCCAATGAGACTAAACACAGTGTGTGTGTATGTATTTTTGTATATACATTTTTTTTTTCAAAAAATCCTAAAAAAAAGGTTTCCTGTCTTCACATAAGAATTGTTAAGAGTAACAATATAATCAACTGTATTAAAATATAATTTATGTATATAATATAATATATCAATGTGCATGTACATATTAATTATGAATATATTAAAAACAGAAAACAGTCATTTTAAATTTTAATTATATTTCACAATAATATTGTTTTACTTAAGTTAAATTTACTTTACTTTTTCCATTAAACCTAAAACACAACACAATGCAATGCAAAGTGTAATTCATATGGCTATTTACTTGTAGTTTTATGTTGTTTCCATTCATTGCCTCTCAGTATGGTGTGTATCTCTGTTCATAAGTGTGAAGGTAATTGTGTAAGTTATGACAGACAGTGCTGTCACACTGAGGACAGGAGACACACACGCACACACACACACGCACACAAACACACACAAGCTTTAACCTTCACAGGAAGACATCGATGCAAAGACTACTAGCGGTAACCCATAGGAAATTACAATGGTATAGACAGCAATAGCAGCTAAAACTCTCTGACCTCCAGCCATTTAAATGGCTGTCAGTGTAAACTGCATGTAAAGAGGAATGTTGCTGTGATGAATTTAATCTGATGCCCATATTTCTGTCCTAACTGAGGCCAGCACAGCCTCTCCAGACCTTCGGTGCTGTATATTCAGGGCGTCTGGAGCACAGGGAGCTAATGAGCCTCTGAATCTGGCCCAGTCCTGCTACTGTGGTGCTAATCTTTTCTAAGTGGTTGTCAGGGAATTGCTTTATTGTTGCTAAGGTGTTCTGTGTTGTCATCAACGTGTTTCTGTGCTGTTGCTACGTAGGTTGTTCTGATTGGTTGTCAGCAATTTTTGTTTTGTTGCTAGGGTGTTGCTAGCAGCATGATTATAGTTAACTAAAATGATTAAAACTATGCCAAAAAAACTAAAACATTTTAATTATTGCAAATAAAAAAGTTAAACTGAAATAATATATAAACATTTTACTTCAGGTAGCTACCAAAGCATTTATAATTTTCCTTAAAAGTAATTAAACTAAACTGAAACTGAAATAAAAAATACAGACACAACAAAATCACACCATTTTGTTAACTAAAATAAAAATGAAATAAAATATATAAGAATAAAAACTAATTCAAAATAGTAATAAATCTATAATAGTACCTCAATGATACTAAATTATTATTCTCTTCCCTTCGCTTCGCATCACATCCCTTCTCATCCCATTACATCCCTTCTCATCCCTTTCCTTCCCATCCCATCCCTTCTCATCCCATCCCATCCCATCCCTTCCAATCCCATTACATCCCTTCTCATCCCTTTCCTTCCCATCCCATCCCTTCTCATCCCATCCCATCCCATCCCTTCCAATCCCATTACATCCCTTCTCATCCCTTTCCTTCCCATCCCATCCCTTCTCATCCCATCCCATCCCTTCCAATCCCATCCCATCCCTTCTCATCCCATCCCATCCCTTCTCATCCCATCCCTTCCAATCCCATCCCATCCCTTCTCATCCCATCCCATCCCATCCCTTCTCATCCCATCCCTTCCAATCCCATTACATCCCTTCCAATCCCATCCCATCCCTTCTCATCCCATCCCTTCCAATCCCTTTACATCCCATACCATCCCATCACATCCCTTCCAATCCCATACCATCCCTTCTCATCCCATCCCATCCTTTCTCATCCCATCCCTTTCCTTCCCATCCCATTACATCCCTTACCATCCCATCACATCCCTTCCAATCCCATACCATCCCTTCTCATCCCATCCCATCCCATCCCATCCCATCCCTTTCCTTCCCATCCCATCCCATCACATCCCTTCTCATCCCATTACATTCCATACCATCCCATCACATCCCTTCCAATCCCATACCATCCCTTCTCATCCCATCCCTTTCCTTCCCATCCCATCCCTTCTCATCCCATCCCTTTCCTTCCCATCCCATCCCTTCTCATCCCATCCCTTTCCTTCCCATCCCATCCCTTCTCATCCCATCCCTTTTCATCCCATCCCATCCCTCTTCATCCCATCCCTTCCCTTCTCATTCCATCCCATCCCATCCCATCCCTTCTCATCCCATCCCTTTTCATCCCATCCCATCCCATCCCTCTTCATCCCATCCCTTCCCTTCTCATTCCATCCCATCCCTTCTAATCCCATCCCTTTTCATCCCATCCCATCCCTTCCCATTTTAGCTGGATTATTTGTGTCCCTTTCAAAAATTGCTCTTGAGAAATGTAATGTTTATAGACCCCCTCAACTGTTAGGCAAAATTAACACGCATGATTTAGCAAATTGAGGGAACGAATTAGTAAATCGTGACCACAATTTATAAATCGAGTGAACAAAATGGTAAATCGAAGGAATGCAATAATAACCGTGTGCAGGTTTTAGTACATTGAGGGAACTAATTAGTAAATCATGCACACGATTTAGCCTACTATTTTATTCTTGCATGTCATGTGCGGGGCTCCGTAGATCTATGACACTGCTGAGAAAAAAAACGTTATTTTTTTATTTAGAATATACCCCTGAATATGCTGTCTGAGACCCTTAAACCGAGCCCGTTCACCCTGCCTTGAATGTAGTGGATCCACATTCAGCCTGTCAGCACTCATGTCAGCTTCTCTCCTCTCCACCTCCACACACTCGTCCTTGTCTGCAGGGAGCAGATTGAAGAGCAACTCATTTGTGAAGAGGACCTGTTGCTGAGGCTGACAAGTCCATCACTGTCCTGTCACTGCCAGCAGCCCGTCTGTGCAGAGTTTCAGTAGGTGGCAGATCCAAAAAAATCTGCCTGATGGACGAGTCTGATGTGCTGTAGTCACTCGAGGTGAGCTGGATCCCCCATAGTCATCTGTCCTGCTAGACTGCCAGAACCTTCTCCATAACTGCACAGAAGGCCATCTACTTATGAGGCATATTGAATTTTGAACTGGGTGCAAGGGTTAAAAAGTGTTTTAACACAATCTTTCATTGCATTGTATTAATATATGCAGGGAAGTTGTTTGTCCACCAAATCAAGGCCATGTGGTGTGACAAACATCTAATAAACAAATAAATAAAATCATGTGTCCACCAAGTCAAGGGAATGAGGTGTGAAAAACATGCAGAAGATAAATAAACAAAATATTAATATTAAAAAAGAAATAGTTTATCTAATTGAAGACATGTGGTGTGAAAAACAGTAAACAAACAAATAAATAAACGTGTCTACCAAATCAAAGCCATGTTGTGTGACAAACATGCAATAAACTAACAAATAAATAAAAACATGTCCATACCAAATCAAAGGGATGAGGTGTGAAAAACATGCAGAAAAGAAATAATCACAAAATATTAATATTTGTAAAAGCTTTTGTCCACCAAATGAAACCATGTTGTGTGACAAACATGCAATAAGTAATTATAATTAAAATATTATATAAATATTAAATAATATATTTTTTTAACTATGTCCACCAATTAAAAGCCATGTAGTATGAAAAATTTGCAAAATAAATAAGCATATAAATATATATATATAAAAAAGCAATACTGTATATTAAACAGTATATTGCTGTTTAGATGATTTGAAACTATTCACAAACTTTGTGATAAGTAGATGCAAAAATACAAAAACCTTGTGTGATTATAGCTGTAATTGTAGTTTGCTGAACCTCCAAACGATTCATTCTAATGTGCCATTGTTTAATGTCTGGAAATATAATTAATGCAGATGAAAAAATAAAATAAATGTTTGCAGATGTATTGAGCTCCTGTGCTGAAAAAGCCCCAAGATTTCCCAGATGTAACACACAGGACACAATTATAACTAGAGCACAATTGCCTTCTAATTGGCCTCTACCTGTGAATAATTAAAATAGCTGTCGCTTTCCTGGATAAAACACCCACTGTTCAGGGATTATTCAGCCCGTGAATCTGAAACACAGCTGTGAGAGAAAATAAATGAACACTCAAAAAAAAAAAAATTAGATAAAGTAAAACAAAAAGTGTACAGGATAAATATATATCAAAGCACTGAGACACTGCTGAAGAAATGCCTCATATTTGTTTCTGAACAAGGACACTTGTCAAACAGCCCATAGACTTCAATCATCACTTTGAAGAAGCTACAGAATTTGGTATTTGAGAAAGGAGTCTTTATATAATTAATTTAATTCACCCTTAGTAGCATGTGATTCCAAACAAAGCAATAGCTCACCCAAAAATGAAAATTTGCTGAAAATTTGCTCACCCTCAGGCCATCCAAGATGAAGATGAGTTTGTTTCTTCATCAGATGCTCTGCAGTGAATGGGTGCCATCAGAATTAGATTACTTGTGCAATATTGTGATGTTTTTCTCAGCTGTTTGGACTCATTCTCTGCAGCATCACTTGGTGAACAAGTGATGTAATGCTACATTTCTCCAAATCTGATGATGAAACAAACATAACTACTACTTGAATGGCCTGAGGGTGTGTAAAACCCTGATTTTGATTTTCTGCTCTTATTTTATTGATTTTGTTGAGACCAGAGCTGTTGAAGAGGAAAGTGTGTGTGTGTGTTTTTTTCTATTTCAGATATATGTTAAATACTAGGACATATAGAGCTTTAAAGACATATATTAAAAATAACAGATTTCACTGTAGGATCTATAATCATGTATAATGAAAAAATTATGCCTGAACACTTTAAGCACTGTATTGATGCATACTTCTACAGAAAGCTTCATATTCTGTGAATGTGCTTTCATAAATGGGAAGATGTGTGTGATGATGGATGAGAGGATGACTAAAGTGAATATAGATATATGTGCTCTTGTCTTAACAGATGTCTGTTATAGCTTTATCACTGATGATTCATTCAAGTGCATCTGTTCACTTTAAAGTGAGAGTGCTCAATAACACTTTCTGTTGTTCACACCGGTGATATGGACAGAATACAGTCAGTCATTTCAGTGAAGCTGTTATTAAATTATTATCTGTATGTTGCATTGACAGCCTTGAGATAGCATTAGACATTTTCTTGATTTTCTGTCCTGAAGGATAAATACATTTTTGGATCACAAGAGCTTTTTTTTTTTTTTCTCTCCCAGCAAAATGTTAAATTAATTTAAAAGTATCAGTAAAGACGTAAACAAAACATTTTTTATATATATATATAAATCCTTAATATTCTAAAAATAAGTATGTTGTTTTTAGAAAAATATTAAGCAGAACAATCTTTATTAATAAATGTTTCTTAAGCAGCAAATCATCATATTTTCATGATTTCTGAAGATCATGTGACTCTGAAGACTGGAGGAATGATGATGAAAATACAGCGGAGCATCACAGAAATACATTTAATTTAAAAATAAGATGTTTTAAATCAATGTCTTACAGTTGTTGTTTTTTTTTTGTTGTTGATTAAATCGTATTATCGTACGTATTTCAAAAACATGAAAAAAGTATTTTCAAACCCAATATTTTGAACGGTATTGTATATTAAGAAAATACTTAAACATGAATTGTCACTTTAATTAAATTTTGTCATGCAATGTTGTCTGGTATAATGTTTTCAGTACTTGGAAGGGTTTGTATGACATTAGTAAAAAAAAAAAAAAAAAAAAAATATATATATATAATTTTTTTTTTTTTTTTTTTTTTTTTTTTTTGAAGCAGCGCATCTGGACACCTGTTACATATTACACTTATTAGAACTTAAATACACTTAAAGAACACTTATTTTAAATAAGTAATTGTTTTGAAAAATAGCCTGCTGTGCTTGTATAATAAAACAAGTTTTTTTAATTATACATTTGTACACCCCCCCCCCAAAAAAATTGATATAAAGTTTATATGAAAATGTAGCCATGTGCAGTAATATTGACAACTGAGAATGTGATGCATCATGATGTTGAGTTCATAATGATAATCATAATTGAATAGAATTGTGAAACCAGTGAAGACTACAGTATTTTTAAGATGGCAGTACTGACAGACAGAGGTTCCGACTATAAACAAAAAGCATATAACTGCAATTCTGTTTAAGATGTAAAGTTGTAAAGATGTATTTGCAGTGCAAAGGAATTAATTGGGGTAAAAATGTAGATCAAGAATCGTTTTGGAATCAGATTGTGAAGTGCCTGAAGATTCCCAGCCCTCACAGACTGTATGATAACATTGTGATGCATCGATGCATCGTTAATCGAATCGAATCATGGGCCTTCGAATCATAACCGAATCCAATCGTGAGATAGATTCCCTCCCCTAATACACTCTGGTGCAATTTAGTATCTCTGGTGAATTGCATCAGTAGAAATTGTATATTTACATAATCTTCATTGCATAATGCCAGAGAGAATATTGCACTGGAATGCAACTCATTTTCTAGATGATGAAGATTTTGATGATGATGATGATGATGATGATGATGGCCAGTGGGAAGAAACTGTCCTTGTTCCTGCATGTTGTGTTATCTGTGTGTGTGTGTCTTATGATGTTATTCCTATGCTTATCCTCCGTCTGGAGGTGTGTAAGTCCCTGACGGAGGGCAGAAGTGCACCAGTAGCCCTGACTGTCTGTTGCACACTTTTAATGCCTGATTTAGTGGCCGAAGTACACCAGACGGTTATAGAGGTGAATAGGACAGACTCACTGATGACTGTTTCTGCAACCAGACAGCCAGTGATCTACAGATTGGGAAGGGCACAGAGAGCTGGCTTGTTTTGGTTTAAAAATGATCAGAGATGATGGTGTTGAAATCTATAAATTCTTGCATAAGAGCCTTGCATTATCATATAAGAATATAGCTGCAAGCAGCAATATGTGGAGTCCAAACAGAACAGAAAGAAGCAGGATATTAAATTCACAGATGTTACATAACTTATCGACTTGCAGAGACAATATAGAACTAGGAATTATATCAAAAGACAATATATAGAATTCAGTTCACATTCTTTGGCTTAAAGGGACAGTTCACACAAAAATGAATGTTCTGTCATCATTTACACTCACACATATCGTTCCAGCTAGATTGAGAAGTGTTTCAATGTTATTTGTAGATAAATTAAAATCAATGGGGTCCAATGTTATTTTGGATCTGTTCAGCCAGCGGTCCATGACGTCTGAGTCTGAGACCAGGTCAGCACTGGCCTACATCGCTCATGTACGCACTGGTACAGTGCTTGACCCTCAGGCAGCTAATATTCACATATCGATTAGGCTTAGTTTTGCACCCTGATGATCACAGTGTTTAGTTTATTTATTTTTTGCATCAAATGCGTAAAATTCATTTCACTTTAATTTGATTTCCACGGTTCAGACCTTCATTTGTAATTCCTGTACAGATTAAACCACTTCAGAATTCAAGGAAGATTAAAAAAAAGGCACATTTTGTGTCAATCTAAGCATTCAACTCGATGCTTTTGTTGCTTCACTTAATATTTGGTTGCTCTTATTTGACAAGTTTACCTAGTTTTTCCGCCACAGATCAAGATCTATAAAGAGGTCTGTTCTGCAGAGATGAATTTAATCCTCATTGACATGCCGTACTCTTGTCCTAATAGGCCAGACCGGCCCCTCCAGCCCCCCGAGGCCTAAAGTAATTGATCCTGATATCGTTAGCTCCATGCTAATCCATCATTGAACAGCTCATTTACAATAGAGCCACTGTATTCTCTCTCCTCTCATACGCACAAAAGTAGAGCACTCCACAACAGCGTGATTATTTCCCTGCACAGTGCTTCTCATTCCTGCAGCGTTGTCCATTTCCGTCATCGCTTATTATGGGGAAGATAAAAAAATGGAAGCTTCCCTCAGTTTCCCACATGGCCACCATGCGGGGCCAGTCCCGGTCCCGGCAAAAGAGAGTCGAGGGTCTGTGTGCAAGCACTCTTTTAGGAGTCCTGCACACTAAAACCTGGTTACTGGATGCCCAGTTGGTGTATCTGCTGGAACGGACTCAAGCAGGACCCACTCCTCCTCCTCGTGCTCAATCGCTCTGCTCTTTCTCTCGCACCTCTTCTGCAGATGGCGGGAACGAGGAGACCATAGACCTGCAGAGCTCCAGCTTGGATCCCCTTCACAACTTCACTGGCCCAGGTAAGCTCTGATTGCAATAGCTGTGCATAACATACAACTTAGCCTAATTACAGCTTATGCATTGCTAAATATAATTCAGTTGCATCATAAGAAGGTTCTTAGCCTCTTTATCTCCAGCAATCCGGATCCTTAGAGCCATTTAACGTGAGAAAGAGAGGGAAGTCAGGAGTCAAGATACTGTACTTTTTGGACTATAAGTCGCACATGATTGGGACTTTGCAACGAATGCAAAAATGTCAGAGTATACCATCACCTCTGCATCCTCTGACATAAACATCATAGTGTTGGAGCGCCCAAATAAAGATCAAAGCTTCTTTTTCAATCACAGAATAATTTCTCTAATTTTTATTACATTTTTAAGAAAAGAAGCATAGAGGGCCACTATATTCCACTCTCGTCTGTTTGCAACAAAACGGCGCTGGTTCTTGTCTGACTTGCATTGACCTGGATTTTAAAAGGTCGATCAAACCTGGGCGACATAAGGACCGAAGCTGTCACTAACAACATTTTCACATCGTCAAAAGCCTTTTGAGAGTTAAGAGCCCGCTCAAACTTTGTAGACCCTTTTAACAAATCAATCAACGGCGAAACAACTGTAGAAAAATCTGGACAAGAACTTTGGTAATAACTAACTAGATCTAAAAAACGCATTAACTCTTTTTTAGTAGATGGAGGAGGAAATCTTTCAGTAGCTGACATCTTTACTTCAAGAGGACATACCATGCCCTGCCCCAAATACTTTTCTGTGGCTTGGGCATATTCACATTTCAACAGGTTCACTGTAAGATGCGCTTCAGCTAAATGCTAAAAATAATCTGTCAAGTCTGCAGTCATTTTTCCCTGTACTCGAGGCAGCTGAAAAGGGTGGCACAGATTCAGAAACAAAGGATCCTGAAGCTCCAGTGTCTCTAAGAATCTTATCGGGGACTGTGTCCATGCTATCAGGTTACGAGAAGTTGACAACGCCTCTACTAACAATGTAGGAACAACGGAATTTACCTTTTTGTTTCGTGACTTCAGTTACCTTGCCAGTATTGGACGCTAATTTTTCCAGTGATCAGAACCAAAACAACAATAGCAAACTTTAACGTCAGTTTTTTCGCTGAACAAAGTTGATCAGTTTTCGAACTACAGGCACAGCATCAAATTTCCATGAGGGATGTGACGAAAAGTTTCCTTGGTGGCCAACACAACCAACGAATCTACTTATATGGGTCAAAATAAATTCATCTGCCAACACAACTGCTTCTGTGACAGTGGTAGGCTTATTTTCATTTATATAAGTTGCAACGTTGTCATTTACAATGTTTCTAAATTGTTCCAACAGGACAAAATCTCACAGTTCCTCGAAAGTACTTGCGCCGCTTCTCATGTACAGTATCACCGATCAAAATGTACAGTCAGCTCTCTTCTTACGTCTACATGAGTTTGACGCGATCCTCTCCGCCGGTTTTTAAAATGCTGATGATTTGTTTCCTGAACTAATTCGTACTTTTTTAAAAACGTAGACTTAACTATGTTATAATGTTTCTGATCCTCAGCTGACAGTGCCATAAAAGGCCAATTACGTTCCTCAGCAATACTCTCAAACAATGAGAAAAAAACATCTGGGTCACGCTCGTTTCATTTAAGAAGTAATTTTAAATTACCACATCAAATGTACGCAATATATTTTTTCATTCTGTGATGCACCATAAGGAGTTCATTTACCTTCACCAATTAACTTTAACATATGAACTTGCAACTCAAACTCTCTTGACCATTTTTCAGCTTCCAGCTGTTGAGTTTGTTTGTAATAATGTAATAATTCCACCTCACATCGTTTAAGTACATCATCCATTTTTTTTCCAAACCAAACTTATGTTCTTTAACTACTTTATCCGTCTCCAAAATGTATTTATTTTGATCAAATAATAGACCTGAAAAATTTTCACTGTTTCCTTCAACTCAGGTGGAGTGCCCCTTTACTGCAGAAAGAATTTCCTTTTCACACAGTTTCTGTTTCAAAATCGCTTTCAAATCATTATTTTTTAACCGATTATCAAATTTTCCAAACAAATAATATTCTATAAGTTCCCACAATTGGACTTTGACAACAAATTCGATAAGATCTCAGACGGCGCTTTAGTAAAGTCTTCAACAGATTGTTTTGAATGCAACCTTTCTTGCATTCAATTAACAAAAAACCTAAATCATGTAAATTCATAGGCAAGAATTATAATTATAGTCAATATAATAATAATAATAATAATAATAATATGTTTTTGTACATACTGCTCTTAAATTTGGTTGTCAATCTACTTTTTGGTGCATCGTGTTCTGTACACACACAGTTCAGTAAATTACGGGAGTAACAACCGTATTATCTCCTGAAAATTTCAGGTAGTGACACCCGCATTTACAGAAATTCTATGCAAACTGAACAACTAGTTCATTAGTGTTGCCAAATCTTGCTATAAAAAACAACAACAACAACAACAGATAAGAACAAGCCCATAATAAACTCAAATCCAAATGTGATGTCTTGGAAATGAACTACATATCAACATTTAGCAAAATGCACCTGCCTGCTTTACTAATTCCATAAATCTGATTGTTTATGGGCCAAGCCCAAAGATGCTTAATAATCATTGCTTATAATAAATGGACATGGCAACCCTTCAAGCGGTCTCTGCAAAGTAGCCTTCAAAACATAAACAAAACATTACGACTTTGGCGAAGGAGGTTTACATAAAATTGCAGACCAACTAAGTTTTTGGTTGCTGTAATATTATTTTGGTTAAAAATAGCAGATTCCAAAAAACAAAAGACAGCTAAATTTTGCTGAGTACTGTTCCCGTGCACACACAAAGTTTGAGAATTCGCTCCTTTCTTTGTTTTATGTGTCCTCCAATCCTGTAGGTGGCAGTATAGACAGTGACTGTGCCTTTGAGGGGGACTATGCTGTGCCTCCACTTTCCATGGCTGAGGGTCTGCAGCACATCCGAATGATGGAGGGAGTGTCCCGATCTCTGCCCTCATCGCCTCTGCTCATCCACCAGACCTCCAGCTCAAGACCACCATCTGTCAGGACGGTCTTCAGCACAGACACAGGTACTGAACTCTCTCAGTCATGACGCCACAACTCCTAACGCCGACAAAGATAATACCATCACATACATTTCAAAGAACATCCAAAATCTATCAAACAACTTCTGAAATCTTTTGTTTGAAAAGATTAATGTGTTTACATTTTTGCTATATAATACAAAATATTATGCATTTCCAAATGTGCGCTTTGGGTGTCCAAATACGTTTAGGGCCCCTAGTTAGTGTTGGATGTGTCCACTAGGGTGTGCCACCCTCATATTCCAGTTAAAGCTTGAACAAATACATGTTTAAGCATCATAATGTCATCTTAATCATTGTGTGTTTTTTGTGTGTTAGTTTGCAATTATTTACCAAATATGAAAGTGTCTGAATTCTGGTTTAAAAAAAATAAGAGTTGTCATTATACCATGACTCTCACAGTCTTATCAAGAAGAGCATGTCCTTGCACTTTCGTCTGCTGTGAAATCAAGTGCATTGTGGGAGTTTTGCTGAAAAGGACAGCGGTGTTGTTGATATGAGTCACTCATTGGTTCTGCTTTTGCTCTTTGTGATGTTAATGTCTCTTACTGCACTGATTCAGGGTTCAGTTTCATCCAGATTGGATGATTCGTTTCAGAGTTTGGACTTTGTGCTTTATAGTTTACAGAAAACAAAATGGCAGCAGCTTCATTCATATAAAGAGAGGGGAAATGAGAAAAATAGTGCTCTAATGTTCGAGCCAACAAACCATAACATATGTTAATAACCTTAAGAGTTTAATTCCAGTAAGTGATCTTAAAGATGAATGGTTAGAGAGTCATCTAAACCTTGTTTAGGAGCAGCAGAAAAGTTTTCTTTCTTACCAATTTGGAGGTCTTCTTCATTCGCTCCCAGCATTAATTGCAGTGTGTTTTTGCCAGCTGATTTGTTATTCTCCAGTGGAAGCAGCGTTGGGGAGCTTCTTATCTCTGATAATGAAAGTCAGGCCTCTTTATGAGCGCCGTTTCATCCCATTTTTCATCCATTTTCTGCATATTCATGAGAACCTAATAAGGTGTTGCTTTTGCATTTGAGAACTGTCCTGTTATATTGGAGCGGAAACATACCACACCAATTCACTGCAGTTATATGTTCAGTCAAAATAATACATTATAAAATGAATGATCTTTTATATACAAGGATAGATTTGCATCTGTTCCACTTTTTCAAATGGTTCCAAGACTTTGTAAGGGAAGATGGCTCTTTTATATATATATATATATTTTGATAATATTATTTATAATATAATATTTCATACTTTTGTCCGATGTTTTTTCCTCGAATTCCATCAATTCTCTTCCTGCCACCTTTCCCCACTATTTTGTTTTCCCTTGGTCAACAGTGGCAAAAGCGCTTGGAAATATTCATTATATATTATATATTTCAATATATTTCCATTTTTGTACACATAATCAAGGTGTGTCTGTGCATCTTTATCCACTTTCCCATATAAGCCATTACAGTATATATAAATTTATTTTTTGACAGTAGTCATCAAAAACAGCAGACTGAATGAAATGCAGATTCACTCTCTGACAGCAGGTGGCGCTTATGGAACAGCAGCGAGATAGAGTTTCCTCGGTTAGCACTATTAACTAAGCAGCTGCACTTATAAACATCACTTTGATATGCATTATACGGAGGCAAGAGGAAAAGAAAATCCCATTGATGCTGTACATTTCCTTGTGGCTTCTGTTTTATCTAAAACTCAGTCCTTTACCTTGGTTATTGATAATTGCCCAGACATTTTTTTTACCCAGGTGAAAAGTCTTGGTGTTATACTGGATGGTTTGCTTTCGTTTGGTTCTCATATTACTAATATTTCACGTTCTGCATTTTTTTTCCCCTCTACATAACATTGCTAGGCTTCGTTCTTCCCTATTTCCAACATAGCACTGAATTGCTTATCCATTGATTGATCAGATTGATTTTTGTAACTCTTTTTTATTTGGTATTCCTGGAAAACAACTTCATTTATTACAGCTAATCCAGAGTTCAGCAACTAGGATAGTGCTTTTGATCATATAGTGAATCTCAAATTATTTTCCAATTGCATTGGCTTCCTGTCCGTTATCATGTACATTGCGAACTTTTACTCCTTACGTACAAAGCTCTTCACAATTTGGCACCTCGTTATCTATCAGATCCTCTTCATTTGTATGTTCATTTTGTGCTCTTTGAGATCATCTTCTGCAGACTTATTGTCCGTTAGGGTTCTAAATTGTTCTAAACTAAACTTTACAGGGAACCCTAACAATTGTTTTGTATACAAGTTTATATTAGACAATTTTTATAATAACTTTCTATTAATTATAATAAAAAAGCAATTATGAGTTAATATATAGATGTAATTTTTGCATTACATTTTTCTCGCTAGTTTATGGGCACTAGTGAGTGGATTTTCTGCTGTTATCATCTTCTAGCTGCTGTCTTTCTGTGGTTGAAACACTCGTTGAGTGATTACATGCTATACTATACATTCAGTAAGTTGTAGTGTAACTTTTAACATGGATCAGATGTTCAGATAATACGTTTTGAGATTCTAAGCTACTTTAGTGATAAATCACAGGACAGCGCTGACAACTAGTTTCTGGGTTCCTCTGTGCACATGATCTTCACAGCTACTATTTATATGAGTGTTCGTGCCACAATGCAGCTGCGCGATCATGGGAGCTCGAAATAATAATACACATCCGATCGTCTAATCGCTTGAATGTCCAAACCTAAAACATATACAACTGACAAAGTTTAGTGAAGACACAAGGCCATCAGTATGTGTTGAACCGGCGTTCACCTCCGTGTTTTGCTTTTATGCCACTGACTGGACGGGGAAGAGTCATGTGGCTACACACGTAGTAGTATGCTTTTAAGAGGGAAGTATTAACAGGATTAAAAAGTCAAAATATCCAACATGGTAAAATTGCGTCGGTTAGAGGTTCTGAATTCTGGTTTTGATTACTTTTCGATTAATCGTCCAGCCCTATCTGACACATTGAGTTGTGGTGCTCATGTGGGAAATTTGGTTTTGAGTCTAGCTCGCAACTTTCTCTAAATTTGTTTTCCCCCTTTTCTCCTCTCATAATCTCATATCTGGTGTCTGTTATCGTATCAATAAAAGTGACCCCTCCCATCCTCTTCGCTCGCCTCTTTCTTTTGTTCTCCTTCTTATCTGCCTCATTCCATTTGTTGGGTGATTACCTACTGGTGAAGAAAAGGAGAAAACGGCAGATTGTATCCATCTCTTTACCTTCACATTTGAACAGAGCCCAGCAAGAGAGCAGTGACCTTTTTAACCAATCAATCAGATCCTGATTTAAGCCTCCCGGTACGAGGCGGGGGGTCCGATGCGTCCCTCCTCCATCAGTTCAGCCTCAGCGAGTAGTGAAGGTGTGACAACCAGCAGTTCTTGATTGTAAATGCCACGAGGTCTTTGTTTTTTGCGGACTGAATTCTGTTTCTCTCAGGTGCACAGCTGCGACGTCAATTAACTTGACGTTGAAGCTTGCAGGGAGGCACTTAATTCACCTCTGAGCATAACAAAGTCTGATATATAGCACCCCGATGTGGCTTAGCTGATTTATTGAAGATTTCATGAAGCTGTATGTGTGGTCTGTTGAGACCGCTTTATCATTTTGTACTGCGGTATAAGAAATAAGGGCCACAGTGCATTTGAGAGACAACTTGTTGATTCCTCAAAATGCACTTTAATTCAAAATTATGAATGTGGATAATGGGATATGATGTCATACTCTTGAGATTCTTTTTTTTTTTAATAAATAATAAATACCAAATAAAACATGTAAGGATTTAACATTTACTCCAATATTCCACAAAGCAGCTTTGAAATATATATACACATTTATATATATATTGTGTTACTTGAGCCACAGGCACTTTTGTCAATTTCATTCTGATTTACATCCATCTGATTTAATTCAATGGATTCTGACTCACTGTGTAGGAAATTCTTTCTCTGCTAATGCTGTAAATTATACCGAATTTCAGATGAGTAACTCATCTTTCTGAGCTCATAAGAGTCACTTGTTTTGGGAATTGGGCTACACGGTCATGCTGTATTTTGTGATTCCAGTTGCATCATATGTTTTAGATTCACAGGAAAGAAGAAACTCATAAGAGACATCAAAACTGCACTGATTGTACTGGATATTTTCGAATCACTCAAAAGAATTGACTCAGAGTCGTTTGTTTGTCCATTCGCCTGTACTGGATTCATTATATATATGTTTTTATTGGATAGCACTCAGTACAAAATGAACTCATATTCATAACACAGATAAAATATGAATATATAGCATTTATTTCCCTTACTATGCATGTTGCATTGTATTATTATTATCCATTAATGATTGTTTTTATTTTTCCTGCTCTCCGTGACCCAATCAGAACTAATCTTTGACTCTTTTTTTTTTGAGAAGCATTGCTGTAGCGTGACCACCGATGTTGCTGATTTCCACCAATTGAATAACAGGATTCACTTCTCTGAAGATCAAGCCTCACGCCTGCACCCTCCTGTTCCAAACCCAAATTAACTACCACAATCAATAGCCTTACTGCTATCCCTATAGATCTCGAAGGAAAGAGGCAAAATTACATTTTCCCTCAATGCCAATTAATTGGCCTGATGAAATTATGCCTCCTCTTCTGCTGTCGATCTGCGTCCACTTTTACTCTTCAATCCATACTACAATTACAATGCAATGATTAGCTCTTTTTTCGATTCTCATTAACTCCTCTTGAGAGCAACTGGTTCCTCCCTGCATCCTTGAAGAAAGATTATACTAAAAATAGATTAACCTGAAATCCCTCTCAGGTGGTCGGGTGAGACACGATGCAGTTTACACCTCGTAGTAACTTATGTCTCCAGTGACCGAGAACAAACCTCAAGAGCAAACACGTTTGAAGCACAATTCTCACTTATTTTAGTCTAGTTTCTGGATTATGTGGACTTCAGCTTTACATGATTGACTACGAGTAGAGGGACATTTGGTTTCCTGAAAAAACAAAACAAAACAATAATACATTTATTTTCCTACCGATGATTTAAAGATTAAAAGATAAACGTGTTAGTATTTTTCTGACACTCTTGATTGATCAACTGGGGTGTTGATTACAGTTGGGTTTGTTTTGTGTGGTCCCATCCACTTGGACTCACAGATGTGAAATATAAAAAATAAAAAAAGCATGAGTAAATGTAAGAGAATTTTCAGTTTTGGTTGCACTCTCCTTTTAAAAGCAGGAATAAACGAGGTCGGCTCAGAAACGACCTCACAAACGTCTAACCTGAAAGCTTGTCTTTTTTCACTTCATCTCCTTTGGCTTCTTCAAAATCGCTTGCCAATTACAACCCCGTCCTCCTGCTCCCCTCCACATCCTCCCGAAGCCAGTCATTTGTTCAGATAAATGGAAATGTGACATTTATGGCTGGAATTCTGCTCAGGTGAAGAGGAACTGGAGTGAGAATGAGTCTAAATGATAAAAAGATGAGTGATAAATGATGAAGTTGAATGAGGAAGAGCTCATAAAAGGAGAAAAATGCAGGCACTGATGAAGGAAGAAGCAGCAGCGTTGTTTTAATGCCATTAGGTAGTGATTCATTATACACTCTTAATAATAAAAGTTCTAAAGTTGGAAAGTTTCCCTGGATGTTAAAAATTCTTCATGGAGCTATGAATATATATTGTTGTATATTATTATATTGTGATGCTGATATTGATATGGCATTGCGTCTCCAGGTCCCTGTGGATGCTCAATCATACAATCCATTATTTTAAATGCATGCAGTTGCATGTGTATAATTTGACCCAGTGAAATGCAATTCAGCTTTACTTGATCACAATTGATTTTGTCCTTAAATTTTGAGGGAAATAATAGTTGTAATGCAGTGCAGCATGCAGTGTGCTCTCCGTAACATACAGTGCATGTGCAGTGAAGTGTTTATCATGCAGGGCTAGTGCATGACATTCAGAGGACAGAGAGACATCGAGTGATATTAAACCCATAAATCTATGTCCGCTTTACCAGAACAAATACAATGCAGAGAGTGAAATCAAGGCTGCCGGAAAGTTACGTTACATTTTGGCCAGAATGCAAATTAGCATTCAAGTCACATTTTGGCCAGGCTGCACTGTTTGTTTGAATCACTGATGCGTTCAGGCTCCTTGATCTTAAATATTTTATGTCTTTATTCAAGAGCATCCAGCGCTGGCAACAACAAGACCATGAGTTTGTGTCCTGGGAAAGGATTGAGCAGGATATGTTCTGTATGATCTAAATTTAGTTTAAAAGGAATACTCTTAGTGAAACTTAATCTATGCCATTTGTGACAGTGCTGATCACCACAGAATGATTTTCAAGCAATTTTCTCCTTCATTTAAAAAAACTAAAAACAATTAAGGTTAGTTACAATAGAATGTATCAGGTCAATTTTTGGATTTAGAAGCAGAAATGTGAAACATGATTTCATTTATTTTTTTCTGTTAAATCCTATTATTTGTTTATATATAATTGTTTTCATTTTTAAATGCATATATTAATATTAAATTGATTGAAAGTGACAGTGAAGACCTTAAATATTGTTTTAAAAATGTAAAAAATCGCACATATTAAGCAGCACAACTGTTTTCAACATTGAAAATAATCAGAAATGTTTCTTAAGCAGTAAATCGTTATATTTTCATGATTTCTGAAGATCATGTGACACTGAAGACTGGAGGAATGATGCTGAAAATACAGCTGTGCATCACAGAAATAAATAAAATTGTACAATATATTAACATAGAATATAGATATTTTAAGTCGTAATAATATATCAGAATATAATCGTTTTTTTCCGTATTTTTGATCAAATAAATCTTACCGACACAAAACCTTTATTTTTTAACCTAGCATATTTTAATGCACGACAGGCAAAGAAACACTTCTTAACTTCAGATTTGGTTGAAGTTAACTTAATACTTTGTTTTTATATAAAGCTTGTTTTTCACGCAAATTAATCTGAGATCAAACAATAATTGGCAGACCCCTGCAGTGTCGCGCCGACCGCCCGTTGAAAACCCCTGCTCTCTTCCATTAATGCTCACCAAGAGAATGGAGAAATGTGTGAGTAAACATGTCACTTTTTAAAGCGGATCATTCCTCAAGCGCTCTGGATGTCAGGTTTGGATAAAGAACAAGAGAACAAGTACAAGAACATTTCAAACAGCACATTAGAGAGAGCAGCAGGAGTCACTAATGATCTCTACACGTCATTAAGACACTCATAACTCATCGAGAGAAGTGAAGTCAAACCACCAAACAACAGGAGAACAGTCGCCTGTTAAAGGAACGCTTCACCCAAAACCAACTAACTATTTATTTATTTATTATTTACTTTCTGCTTACTTCAGATCTGTACAATATGATAATTTTTAGCCAGCAGCTTTAACAATAAGCATGTCAGTAAAAAAAAAAATGTATTATTAAAAATAAATAAATCATAATTTTTTTTACTGGAAATAAATATTAATTGAAATTAAATACATTATATTTGATCATATATATATATGATCAAATATAATATATATATATATATATATATATATATATATATATATATATATATATATATATATATATATATATATATATATATATATATATATATATATAGCTATTTGTCAAGGAAACATTTCCAATTTTTATTTATTTTTTATTTTTATTTTGTTTAACTAAATATTTTAATAAAACATATTTTAAAAAATCATATCAAAAAAATAATAAAACACAAAAAATAATATTAATTAAACTAAAGAGAAAATGGAAATGTATTATTTATAATTTTGAATAAAAAATAACCCTAAGAGTTTATTTTGTTTAGTATGTTTCAACACTGTCCATGCAGAGAAAGTCAATGTGCACCAAACCAACATTGGACACCACTGGCTTTCAATTTAATGAAGGAAAACTTATAGAGCTTGTGTTGGTGGTAGAGAAAGAATTATATAAATTAAAGAATTGGTTTGATTTGAACAAATTATCACTAAATTTAGATAAAACGGAATTTATGGTATTTAGTAATAAAGAGATAAATAATCAGATTAGGATCACTATTAATGAAAATGAATTAGAAAGAGTAAATCATATAAAATTTCTTGGAGTAATTATTGATTGTAAAATGGCATGGAAACCGCATATTTTAAACGTTCAAAAGAAAGTATCAAAAACGATTGCAATTTTGTATAAGTTGCGATGTATTTTGAACAAAAATGCACCACATTTACTTTATAGTTCACTTGTCACACCATACCTAACGTATGGTATTGAAATATGGAATATACATATAAAACTAGAACCAATTTAATTTTCCTATTACAAAAGAAGGTTATCAGATTAATTAATTATTCACCTTACAATTCATCAAGTAATTCACTGTTTCTTCAATCAAAAATTTTGAAGTTTTATGACTTAGTTGATTTGTACACGGCAAAGTTTATTTACCAAGTTAAACATGATAAAATTCCTAAATGCTTGCAAATATTATTTACCCAGCGAGAAAGTAATTATAATCTCAGAGGACTATGTATATTTAATCAACCACAAGTACATTCTACATTAAGAGAACACTGTTTATCAAATAAAGGAGTTAAATTATGGAATAGTTGCTGTAATGAGTTAAAACAAGCCACGTCTATTTTTCAGTTTAAAAATATTTACAAGAGAATAACAATGGAAAAATATTCAACAGAATGAAAATTAATTAAAGCGGCTTGCTTTTGGTGTGGTGGACACTGGTCCACTAATGTGTTAATGTTAATGTTATGAACAGATGTTGTCATTAATGTGTTGCATATATGATTTTAAAGTTAAGGGCAGGCACAATAAGCTTTAGCTTCTGCCTGCACCAGGTCATTGTGTTTATGTTTTGAATGATTGGATTGAATGATCTGTAAATGACCAAACCGAAAAAAAACAAACAAACAAACAAACAAACAAACAGATGCACAGTTGATACTAACCCATTAACAGTTTCCGCTTTAATAATTTGTATTTGTATGAATGAATGAATGTATTCAAAAATAAAGAGCAGGGGCAGATAAGGTGACAGTGTGAGATAAACATAGACTGATAATTTGATGAATGGACCAGAAGAAGAAAAGGCCGTTTGATGGTATTTTCAAGGGTAACATGAGGTCACTCCAGCTGAAGCATCACACCCAGAGCCTCCAGTTTCTCCAGTCTCTTCATACTCATCCCAGAGCTCCAGTGTCCCTCTGCAAACCACCTCCTCTCTCTCTCTCTCTCTCTCTCTCTCTCTCTCTCCCCCTCACCACTTTACCAGCCTCCTCCCCGGTGGTTACCATGACAACAGCAGCACTGCACCATTCATGGACTGTAGCGTTAGACACACTCTCTCTCTCTCTCTCTCTCTCTCTCTCTCTCCCTCCCTCGGCTCACATCAACCACCGTTCTCTCCAGTCCTGTCGAAGGGATTCACCGTGTGCGAGGTTCTTCTGGAAAGTGCGTGGGGGAACGACTCTGCTTTTACGTCTTTCTTTTCGTCCGCCGACACCCGAGGAATGTTTCTTCCCTGATGCCTGTCCACTAAGCTGCTCTCCCGTTCCGACCCTCGTTCCTCCGTTGGACCTTCTTGAGGAGATACCTCCTGGTGTGCGTTCGGACGTGAGTGGATGAGCTGGCCGTCGTTGAGACGCTTGCAGGGGCTGTGCGTGTCCGTGGACGGAAAGGGAGGACAGATCTACACCCGCCTGCCAGCCCAATGCGGGATTTGGGTTGAGCATGGTGAGCCTCCGAACCCCACCCTCTACTTATCTCCTTACCTAACCTCTCTCGCTTTCTGCCAACTCTCTCCTTCTACACGCACATAAACACACACGTAATAGCTCTCTAGCTGTGCTAAACTGCTTGAGACGCTGGTATCTAAAGAAATGAATGGGTGTCGTAGGAGTTAGCGGCTATGAGCTGCACTTTGATGTATCTACGTGTTGGAAGTGTCAGTGTTGGATTGTTGTAATCTGACAGATGTGATATTGTCTAGACAAGTGTGATTTAGGCTGGAGACTGGTTTGAACGATTGTTTATGTTGCAGAAATGACTGAAACTGATGAGGCTGGTTGGAGGACCTGTGGGAGGTGGAGTGTGCTGCAATGTTCTCAGCTTGATGGACTTTTCTTCTGTTTTTTCTTCATAGTTTTTGACCCCGTCGATGTCCACCATTTCGAGGGCTGCTACGTGATTTGTTAGCTAAATTGCACCCAGGCAGCTTCAGTTTGCAGTTGTTTATTAGCGTGTGGGATGGTTTGGTTGGATATCTTCTCACACTGGCTGTAAAGTCTCAAGAGGCTGCCTTATTACTGATGATTAGCGAACATTTGATGGAGTGTGCTGCAAAATGCATCTTTAAACAAGATTGTCGTAGTTTTGCTAAATTTAGATGTTTATTATGATATTATCAGTTTCCAAGGTCATGGCAGAGTTGAAGTTTAATGGTTGGTGGGGGACGTGAAAAATCATAATCTGATAAAAGACACCATTGTGCCCTTTTGAAGTACAGTAAATCCAGGTTTCTCTAGGATGAAGACGGATGTCATCAATTTTTAAAGTGATAGTGACCCAAAATGTAAATGCTGTCATCATCTATTGACCCTCATGTGATTTTAAACACTTGAAGTGAAAATTAAACGTTATGCCAGCTGTGGAACACAAAAGGAGATGTTTCGCAGAATGTTCAAGCTGCTCTTTTCCAGCATTTAAAGTGAATGTTGATTTATACTGTAAATTTGACTTTCCATTATCATCCATTCACAACCAATATTTAGTAAAAGCATCCTCACACACAGCTGTGATAAAATTTGGAAAATACAATCATACAGGGTGAAAAAGTATTAGCATGCATGAATCACCTCGTAGCAGATCTATACAGGTGGAGCTGGGGAAGGTGGAGGGTTTGTGAAGCAAGCCTCAACTGCTACAGCAAGCTCTAGTCATGTATTTGAATGTTGAGCAGCGAGCTCATTGGCTACAGATAAAGGAGAGAACCAATCAGCTGTGCAATGTGATAATGATGTCATCATGTCAGATTGAGTTAGATCTATCGGACTGCGCCATCTAGAGTTTCATGCCAGAACTCTATATTTGTTTTGTCAGTTTGAATGTCTTCATTTCTTCATTGACTAAACACAAAAGGCCTCATTCAGGCAACTACGGGTTATACATTTTCAATTAATATCACTATATATTGATTGTGTGTGTGTGTGTGTGTGTGTGTGTGTGCGTGTGCGTATATTATAGACCTCAACGTTTCACATACAAACCTCAAGAACACACAAAAGCAAAAAGATGAGCTCTTAACATCACAACACAACAAATAATGGCAAAACAAGTGAAAACAATTTGTATTTATGCTGCAGTGTATTCACATTTCAATTCACATTTCTTTGTGACTCAAAATCATGTGTCCATACTGTATGCTCAAGTTATTGTTTTAAGCATTTCTTATATGAAACGCCAAACTTAGGAGTTTTTTTATTCAGCTATTGAGCTGACATTGGTTGTTTCTCAGTCGCACCTTTTGTTCTGTCAGACATAACTCGCATAGCACTAAATGTTCAGATTTCGTACGTTCTCAGCACAAAGTGGCTTCAAGGATTCATTCCGAAATCTCCTCTCCTTCTTTGCCCCCTCTTTTACCTTTTGAAATCTCTGGGTCTGTAATGTTCAGCATTGCTGTTGTACAGTTGAAGTTACCCAGGCAATGTGTTAACAAAATCAGTAGGAGGCTGGCATCCAATGCTTTCAGTCACGTTTAGAGTTCTTCGAAAAGAAACATAGGAGCTCTATTCCAAATCCAACTGAGCTGCATGCTGCCTACATAGACTGCTTCCTTCTAAGGCAGCATCCTAACAGTCAGAGTAGTGTGTATACAGTGTTCTGAATGATAAGTTCCTGATTTGAAGCGCTCTACATAGACAGCAAATAGAGGGTTCCAAATCATGTAGAGGGTGCTGAATAAGTAATGGCTCATTTGGAACACTACATAGACAGCAACTCCACACACAGCACAGATAGTGCTCTGCATGAGAGATTCGATTTCACTAAAGTTTATCCACTCCAATATTGAATGAATTATAATTGTAAAATAATTCTGTAGCTTATTGCAGTGCATTATGGGATTGGCTTCCTTGCGTAGGATACATTCAATGCTACTTTACAATTTGGCTAAAACAAGTTCTCTTGCAAGTCAGCATCATTAAGATACCTTTTGTATCAGCTCTTATGTCAGGGAGGCATCAGCGATGCCTTAAAATGCATCCGTAGGCAGCTCACAAGGGTTTGGTACAGAGAAAGAGGGAGAAAAAATGAAGCTTTTAAAAGAAGAGTATAAAAATGTTTCCCGAAAACAGACGCAGAGAAATGGAGATGGAGAAGGTGGGAGAAATGGACTGAAAAGAGAGACTGAGTGGGAGCAGGAGAAGGAGAGAGAGAGAGAGAGAGAGAGGAAGGGAGAATTCTGCAGTGTGCCATTAATAGTCTTGATAATGATTTGCTTACAAAACAGAGCCGTGGGATTAACAGTGTGTTGGATGTTTCCCCACAGCTAATACTGATGCTTCCACTGGCTAACATATACAGTACATATGTGTTTACGTTGATTCTCTTTGTACATAGTTCTGCTGTATTTAGTAAATGTAGTTCTATGTCCTGTAGATGGATTTGACTGATGCCAGTGCCAGTACTTACATCTAGAGAGCATGGTGGCTGATGAAATTTAATGATAGCATATGCAATGTACATATTATTGAATTTAAATGAGTGCTTATTTTACACATACTCAAAACTCACTCAAAAACTCACTATAGTATTATCTTATGACCTCAAAACATTTTTACCACAGTGCATGATTTTTTAAATGTTTGCATTAGGGATATGCCGGTATCAGATTTTCCTGTTGCAATTAATTGCTCATGCTTTTATCATGGTATACTGTATTTTTCTTTTAACAAAAATAACTACATTTAAATACAATAAGGCTATACAGTATATAAAGTTAAAAGTTTTAGATTAAAGTGCAAAATGTTAGGGCATGTTGTAGTCCAGATTAAAATGTAAAAATAAAAAAGTTTGAAAATGTTAAGTCTAAATACTTAAGTATTTGCACTGTGATGAACAGCATAGCGAATACACAAATCTGAATGGCTATTTAAAACGATTTAAATACGTTTTAGAAAGTAGCGCAGCTGCTCTATTTATGGGGTTTCCAGGTTAAGGGCTGCATTGTCTGCAGTTTAGCGCCATCTGCTGTCAGAAAGTGAATGTGCTTTCATTCAGCGCATCTCATACGTGTTCCCCCATGTGCTTCTCATGCGTGCTTGTTTACATAAAAACACACACGTCTTTAAAGCAGCATAGAGTGTTGTTGTGAATTTTGACCAGTTGATGGGAATAGTATTCTTAAAATGCATCCCAAATTCGGAATAATTTGTAATATATAATTATTCATGGTATTTAGCAATGCCCACGATAACAATATTGTGCATATTCATTATCGTGATATATTGCATTATCGAATACCGGCACAAGTTTGCATCATATGTAGCTTCATATGAATGACTGATGTAGGAAACTTGCTCAGTAGTGCACCCGGTACAGCATTGCATTTGCGACAAAAAAACGCTCAAGCATGAGTCCCGTGCAACACAACTCATGAGTTCAAAAACTTGTAGAAACAAGCTAAAATGGCAGGGTTGCTTCAGCAAATGTGTTTATATTTCATGTTTGCTTTTGGTCACACTATCAATACGGTTTAGTGTAGGTGCCTCTCACTTGACCAGTGATCCTCAAAGAGGTTTAGCTCTAACCCTAATCAAACACACCTGAGTTTCCTTATCAATGTCTTCAGGATCATTAGAAAATCACAGGTAGGTTTGTTTGATTAGGGTTAGAGCTAAATTCTGCAAGAAAGTGGATCTCGCGAGCCAGATCTGAGGATCACTGCACTAGACATTTCATTTCCAGATTTCATTCCAGTAATGCATTTAAACTATTTGCAAATAACATCTTTTTTTTTTTTTTTTTACAATATGCACGCAGTCATTTTTAATAATATACCAAATATGCTATAAATGGCATATTAGTTTCTTGTCTCACCACATTCGATTACGAAATGAGTTACATGAATCACATACATTATAAACGCTGTTTAATTTCAAAATGTGAAATTTGACTAAAAAGAAAAAGGCTTTGAATGCAGCACTGGATATTATTTTTGGTTGTTTATCATTATAACACAAAATGGTTTTTAAACATGAAATGTTTAGCTTCCTCTCACTCTTTTTCCATTAAAACTGAAGCGTCGCGCTGGAATTCACGCCTGGTTTCTGTGAAAAGTAAACCCCGCCTTCTTTGATTTGATTAGGCTCTGACGAGCACCGTTACAGCGCTGAGGCAGACGTAAATACATAATGTGCACTTTAAAACTTTTCCTCATTCTAAAAACACAGAGAGCGGAGTGTAATGGAGTGCAGAAATAATATCAAAATTATTTGGGGGCGTCCTTTTTTTCTCATTGAGTGCTTCCATGTCACGTCAGTCTATCTCCTCTGGATCATTTGTGATGGCACTCAGTCCATTTGTGTTGCGTTAGTGTCCCTTCACTGCTATTACTTGCGCCTTAGTTCACTAAACATTACAATGAAGGTCCGTTTACCAGCCTGTCTGATTAGCTACATTACGAATTCTCCCCCTCAATATTTCCTTCATTAGTCCTTGTGTGTTTATGGAAAGAGGTACCTACCTGCCACCTAAGGTGCCCCTGATATGCTATAGGTTTTGTATTTTACTGACCGCAACAAGTGGTAGTAAAAATTTATTGGCTGCTATTTTAGCCACCTCTGTTTTTTTCCCATTCGTTTTTTCCTTAGAGAATTTTAAAAGTTCTTCATTTTTAAGGTATACTTGAAAATTGGACAAAAAGATACTTAACAGCTTTAATGAAGGAAAGAACTACAATCCAATGAAGCACTTCGAAAGACAAATTAAAAATGGGGGGAATATAAAAATACTGATGATACTTTAAAGATGTTTATTATGTACTGTAGTATATAGAAACAACAAATGGTTATTGTAAAATATGCATATTATTATAAATATCTTAGCAGCTGGAAAGTGCTAAAGACCTATTTTCGTATGATTATGCTCGTTTTGATTCTCTGATTGGTGGAGATTTTGTTGCATGTAGTTTTTCACTAGAAATGTCACTGTTGAGCATGATTATATAAAAAAAATCAAGTTGAAAAAAATAAGGCTGTGAATGTGTTGCATCGTGCATCATTTTAACTTTCTGCATAGACATAAAGGTTAGACTGTGGGCTTGGACCTGGTTTAACCTCTGGGCTGAACTGGAGCAGTGATTGTGAGCCTGATCTCACTCTTGTGTCTTAATGAGAACAAATCCCCACAGCTATGCTACAAGCAGTGGAAAGCTTCCCAAAAGACTAAAGCTGTTAGGAAAAACCAGCTCCAAATGCGAATGCTTATGAAATGAAATGCTCAACAGACACACATGGCTTTGGTGTCCGCATACATTTGGCCACAGTCTGCAAATTTCTAGCAGTCAATATTTATCAGTGTCAGTGCCTGAAAATAAGGACATTCTTAAAAGCTGATGCCAGTTGATTGATATAACCTGGACGTTTCTTTGGAAATCATTGATGTTTGTATTATTATGTATTTATTTCAATTAATGTTATTTTTTATAAGCAGAAGCATGAGTTTTGAGTGGGTTTGAATGGAACTTAAAACTATTCTTAGCTTCAAAGTCATCTTTAAAAGGAGAAACAAGTGATATCAGTTGGTATAAAAATGTTTATTTTTTTATCTATTTGTTTGAAAAAAGTCTTCACCTGGACTTTCATTCATGCATTTATTTATTTATCAGTACATTTAAGTGGTTTTGAATGCAACTTAAAAATAGTTTTCAAGAGTTTCAAAAAGATATCTGGCCCCAATTATATTATTTTTGGACTCCCTGAAAAGCGTGCTGCAGTGAATGAAGGAGATTTAGCGAGCGTTAACTCTGTGTCTGAGCTCTGAATCAGCGCAGATGCTGGCTTTGGAGAGCTCTTCCCGAGGATCTCCTCTCACTCTCATCAATATTTCATCTCCTGCTCATATTAGTCAATCAGTGCTAAGTGAAAAGGCTTCAAGATCACTGAAATATTGAACAATATTTAGTAGGAGATTCAAACTAGTTAATGTATGTGTCCGACTGAAGGAGCAGTGTCCCACGAAACCTTATAATTTAAGAAAATAAAATCTGTTTTTAATTACATGAGAACTGTGTTGATTTAGCATAACTGAGATGCATTTCATTACAGATAGTTGTAATTAATATTTAAATATTATATTATTAATACATGTTGTTTATTAATATTATTAATTCGTTTTATTTTGTATTTTTATTTTTTGTTTTATTTTATAACTTTTATTATTTATTATTAATTTATTGTTTTTTTGTCATTTATTTATTGAATAAAAAATAAAATAATATATATATATACTGCAACTATTTCAGTAAATATTTATTTTATTTCAAGTAATATTTTTTTTTATGGTTTTAGTTTCAGTTACCTATAATAACCCTATATGATTTCTTTCTTCATTTTAGTAGACGCATAAGAACACACATTTAAGAAAACGTCTGTGCAATCAGCGGACAGTGATTCACTTTATCAAAAACTGGAGCTGAAAAACTGACATAACAGTCTAAATGACTCATGCCTTACATTCTGAAGGCTGTTGCTGCGATTGGTTTGTATGTTTTCTCTCAGCCACAGAACTGAAGCAGTTTTCACATGTGAATGATTGAGGCATTTTCAGGCTGTTTTAGAGCATATATATAATGTGTATTTCACTGTTTGTCTGGAGATTGTGCACAAGACCTGCGTGAGCTCCCATCCTCTTCCCCCAGTAACCATGGTGATCTGGGCCGCACATTCAGGATGCAGCCGTGTGTGTGTGTGTGTGTGTGTGGACTGCCCACAGGTGCGAGCGCTGTTGCTCACCCACTCTGGCTCTGTCACGCAGGTTTGGTTTTCTCGCCGTGTCTACAGTGTTTGCTGTGCCTGGATTGCAGGGCTGTTGCATCTCATATTATGCTAAAGCTGCCAGTTTGAAGCCTGTAGGGACTGAATGTTAAATCACACTGCTAACCGTTCCAGCTGCTTTAGCCACCCCCTATAGTATATAATAAGATATATAGAGATGTATAGAGCGTTTGTGTCCTTGTAATTATCCTTTATTATACTTCAAGAAATCAATAGGTGGAAAGAACCATATTACAATTATGCTCTCCACTACAGCTGAGCAATATATCTTGATTATTATTATCGTTTTAATTAGTAAGTGACAACAGTGATGTTATTATTAATATTTTTTATTGTTATAATTATTATTATCATTATTAGTAATGTAAACTATCTGTCATTGTTTTTACTAAATTAAAAAAATGGTATTTAATCATGTAATACATAAACAGCATTTATTTACTTAACATAATAACATATATAGTAATATATAGAGGTATATAGAGCTATTAAGAGCCATTCAATAATCCACTCTCACTAGGTTATTTTTTGTTTTTGATTTTTATTTATTTATTTTTTATGTAATTTAATTTTTGTTTTTATTTATTTTGTTCTGTTCTGTTTTATGTAGTTTTAGTATTTTTTTTGTTCTGTTTTGTTTTATTTTGTTCTGTTTTATTTTTTTTTGTTTGAATTTTATCTAATTTTTTTGTATTTGTTTGTTTATTTATTAATTCATTTATTTTTTGTTCTGCTCTGTTTTGTTTTGTTTTAGTTTCTTTTTTATCCATTTTACAGTTAAATCATTATTTATCTGTTTGCTTTGAGATGGCTTAAAAGATACTTTTTAAATTTCACAGTCACTTTTTTTTTTTTTTTTACAATCAACGAAATGATAGTTAATTATATAATGCATTATTATTACTAAATAAAAAAAAGTCACAAAGATTTCCACAAAAAAAGGGTTTTGAATCAGTTAATTGAAATAAAATGTTTGAAATAATTAAGAATGAAAAGGCAAAAACCACTTTTGCGTTAAAATCAAAACTTCTGAGTAACACGAAAGAATCTCCAGTGAAATGTAAAGCCCAAATAAGAAAGATGACGCAAGAAATCTTCAGCAGGTGATTCAGAGGACGCATTAAATAGCAACACATCCCTTTAATATCCTTTCTGTCCTCTGCTCTATTCATCACAATCAACACACGCGCTGGAAAGATGTAATTTTGATTAGCTCGCCAAATTCCCAGCGTTCACTCGTGGCTGAGGAAAGATTGGTGCTGGGATTTGTAAGGCTGACATTATTAACTGTGTTGTGGTTCGCTCATTAAAGCTAAACGCCGTCTGTCGTGGTGTCAGGGAAATCACGCCACACAGAAATCACAGCAGTATTTGTGCATTGTCCTTGATAACATGCATTTGCTCAACTGACCTGCACTTTCAAAGCTTTATGGTAATGGTAAACTCTAGTGTGTAGATGCATTTCAGCCTTATTATTTATCACCTTTTATTTATTTATTAGTATTTTTATTTACTCTAAGCTGATTTAAATGAGCTCAGTCTCTTTGTTTCAGATGCTCTTCTGTCACAGCTCACTTTGTGATAATCTCATCAGTACAAAGCAGTGACATTATTACAAACCAATGCAAGATTGTAAAGAAATAGATATGCATCATTAGAGCTGGATGGTGTATGAAGCAATACCATTTATATTGATACAAGTTTGACACAAGAGTTGCATAGAGTGCATATTGTCCTAAGCTAGATATATACCATATATATCATAATTCAGCCAAAAAATACAAAGATATGAGTCCCTATGTATCATTATGTCTTGAAAGAAATGCACATGAACGATTGTTGTTCTGATCCGGTTTATATTTTTTGAGAAGTATCAGTTTAACAGGAGTGTAAAGCTCTCCCTATCTGTTTCTCTAGCAGATGCACTTATTGTATATACACGCACACGTCTTATATATATTTCTGCATTTAAAGCGCACTGATGGTGTCGTTGTTTAGAGATGAGTCTCCATTGCTGCTGACCTCGAATGAACTTAACCGCGCGCTCGCACACAAGTGCAGCCCAGTTGTTTAGCGCTATCAGAGATGAAGCAGATGTGTGTACAATGAGCGGCGCTATCTGAAGGAAGTATTAGACATGCTCTACTGAACCCCGTCTTTGTTAGCAGTGTGTGTATTTGTCTTACATTAACCTGAAATGCACAAAACACAAATAATTGTTTCTCCTGACAGTGATCCACACTTTAAAAAGCATTAGATGCATGAATTTATGCACCAGTTCAGCTGCTTGTTTGCGTTTACAGTGATCAAAGAATTTTACCTTGCAGAAGAAAGTAGAGCTTATTTTAAGAATCAAAGTTTTTGCAGTGTGGCATGACATTTATTAGCTCGCAAAGCTTGTGAAGTAAAATGCTTTGAGCGTATACTGCACTAACAAAAAAAAAAAAAAACACACACACAAAAAAAAACATTGCATTATTATATAGTGCATCTCTGTCAATATAAACTGTTAATAGTGACAGAGATGCACTGATTCTAATTCTGGCTCATAATGATAACTGCTTGTTTGAAATCACACATAACCAGTTCAATTGCCAATATTACAACTGTATACAATTTTGCATAACCACAAACACACACACACACACACTGAAATCAATCATTAAGAGTGTACAGAGATAGGAGATTTAAACTGTGCATCATAAATCAGTATCTCAGGAAAATGTTATGGGGTTTCCAATCAAAATATGACTTTCTGTTTTGAAACAGGACGTTGATTTCATACAATACATGACATGTCCTCATATGAGTACAGCAGGACCAAAATAATGTTTATTATGCATTTTGGGATACACAAAAAAATGAATAGGGAAATAAATTATATTTCAGTATTTCTATGATTATATAATATGTTATTATGAAAATCTTGTCAATTATTACTCCCATTATTACACTTTTTGTTCCCATTACATGTTGCCCCAAAAACACATTAATATGCAAATTAGATTTAGTTTATGGATACTTTATATTTGTTTAAGGCCATTTTACACACGTTTAGCAGAAAGAAAAATGGTTTTAAAATCATTCTGTTACAGCTGAGAATTATCTTTACACAAAGTTTGGTAACAATAAAAAAAAATAATAAAATAATAATAAATCTAATAACTAAAAATTTATTGGTGATAAAAAAATCAATTGTTTTTGGTTTAGTCTTTTTTTTTTTTTTTTTTTTTGGTCACACTTTATTTTAGGGTCCAATTCTCACTATTAACTATGAATTTTGCCTCAATTAACTCCTTATTTGCTTCTTATTAATAGTTTATTAGGTAGTTGTTAAGTTTAGGGTATTGGGTAGGATTATGGATGTCATGCATTATATGTACTTTATAAGCACTAATAAACAGCCAATATGTTAATAATAGACATGCTTATAAGCAACTAGTTATTAGTGTGAATTGGACCATATACTAAAGTGTTACCATTTTTTTATACAGTCCCGATGTCCTGTACCAAGGCATAGCATAACTTACAAATTAAAAATCCCATTTTAATTTTAATTTTTATGCTCTAAACAATGTAATGGCAGGAAAACAAATAATGGCCAGGTCTTAAGAGGTTAAAAAAATAAACTTAATTCAATAATTATTCTCAGTAAATGTATTGGATCTTGATATCACATCTTGCTTATCAAGTAAATAAATCTTGTTTACTGGAAAACAAGGCAAACAAATCTTCTGATCTGATTGGGCCATCTGGTCACCGTAATGCTTGTGCATCTCTGTGTTTGACTGATGTTCAGGATCAGTGAACGCATACAGTATGGCATGCATTGCATCACAATAGCATTCATGCACGGAAACTTCAGTCGTCATGTATCTCACACAGGACACGTCTGAACTCATCTAGGAAGCATGCAACACTTCTCATAAGGGCTGCTTGTTTTGAGAGTCACATGAGCAGTGGATCTGCATTGCTGGAGGAAGCTGTTGTTCAGGCATCTGTCAGTGTGCGTTCAGGGGGAATGCTTCACATTTCCTCGTGAGCCGGTTTCATGTTCAGCCGTTCCTGTGCCATCTGAAGCTCTCATGGAATGCGCTTCGGGTTTTGCTGAATTCCCATTGCATCTGACTCTATCATTACAGGAAACAAATATTAGGGCGCTTAGATGTTTGCTAATTTCATCTTGTGAAAAAGACGTGTGCTTAACTGTATTGAATTTGCACTTGTAGCGAACTTCATATCTTAAAATTATGTATTTTTAAAAACTACTTGCAGACAATATAATATTAATGCAATAAGCATACTCAAATTTTAATGTGTTGACTTATGTACATGCAAAGTATTTGATTATGATTTGAATTGTATTAAAAGTTTATTTTTTGACATTACGTTTAAAAGTTTGTAAAAGTAAATTGCAACTTTAACAGTGTATTCATGTGTATATGCAACTAGTTCAACTAACTGCATTCAATATACATTTTAAATGGAAATCGTTTTTTAATTGTAATCTATATGTGAAAAATTTTAATTTCTTTAAAATTTAATTTCAGTTCACACTTAAGTAAAAAACAATGATTTAGGTAATGTTGGGACATTGAGATGTTCTTGATTACAATCATAATTATCTAATATCAATATAACCATATTAAGTGAATATATGCTAATGTTACTGTTACTTTAAAACGGATAGTCCTTGTTCTGGATGCTGATTGGTCAATAAAGCATTTTTACAGTAAATCATGCTAGAAAATATCAGTGGAGAAAATATATAAACATTTCATGTCTAAAGCTGCACTGAAACATGCATGGAGTAGCCCCGCCCCTTTTTTAAACAACCAATAGCATTTGATTTATATTGGAGCTCGGGCTAATAATATGTTAAAATAAAAATTGTTTGTTCAGTATGTCTGTCAATGTATTTGTTTTATAGCACAGGCTCTCGTATCTTATTGCTTAAGTATGGATTTTGGCCCGTAATCAAATCACGTAATTAAATAATGGATATGAAATGAAATCAGGTGGATGTATCTGTATGTTTTACTATCCAATGCTGAAACATTAGCGGTCGTGAAACCCAATCCTCCCTTTGACTTCATCCGTCTGTGTTCTCTTCTGCTCTGACCTTGGCTTGTGACCTGTGTGTGTGTGTGTGTGTGTGTGTGTGTCCATCTCCTGCTGGGACCGCAGCTCGTCCTGCATCTCTTCTGCATCTGTTGGTGACTCATTGAGCACATTTTAAAGCTTTGCATTCACAGTCACCAGTTATTGCAGACAACTGTTAGTGTTAGTTGGGCTTGTGTGTGCAGACGGGTCAAATACACACTGTTTTAGTTTTAGGAGAGTCACCTCATACTAACTCAAGATATCATGTTAAGATATCAAACATAGCATTTATTAAGTTATTGGGTTTTTTTGCACTTTATTATAGAGTAAATATCAAGTGTTTGATATTTAGCATTGATATACTGTTGTAGTTTTTGTTAATCAAATCAAATTTGATTTTATTTTTATATTTTCTTTTTTTATATGTCTGTAGTTCTTTAAGTTTTTAGTTTTAAATTTTATTTACTTCAACTTAAAATGCTTTTTTAAATACTATTTTAGGCAATATTCATTTTATTTCAAGTCATAAAAAATTAGTCAACCCATTATGAAATATCACTGTTTTATATTATATATTAAATATTATGTAATATGTTTATTCACATTTCTAAAGTCTCATATCACATATAAGACTGGAGTAATGTTTGATCATTCATATTTAATATCACAGGAATAAATTACAGTTTACAATATATTCAAATAGAAAGCAATTATAATACATTTTAATAATATTTCACAATATAACCAATAAATGCAGACGTCTTTCAAAAACATTAAATAATCTTAATAATTTTTTAACGGTAGCGTACAGTGAATCAGACAAAAATGAGCTGTCACTATACTTTATTTTTACGCTGTGGATTTTTATATGTGATTGTCACTTTTGTATTTTATCGAATGTTGCATGTAAAAAACTAAAACAAAAACACTGAAACTTATAAATATTAGCTGCGGTGTGTAAGTGCTCATTGTAATAGTTTAGACAGGGGTTTTCAGGGTAAAGTTTTAATCTGATATTCTGGCCATAAATGTGTGAAACTGTGAACATTTCTTGAAGGTTTGTCCCAAGGTGATCTCTGCACCTGTTTTCTCCTCCCACTGTTCACACTCTTCTGGATTCCAGTCGTGTGGAGAGTCTGGAGTGGTTTGTCTCGGGCTGTTTTGAGAGCTCGGGCAGCGGCGAGGACTTTAGCTGTTCCTCATCCGTCTTAAACCTCTCTCAGGAGCATCATTCAAGCACAGTATCTGCTGGCTGTCTTCACTAATGTTTAGACTGAGATGGGGGGGAATTCATTACAGATAACATCCTTTATTAACACGTGTGTTGTCTGCGTTTGATTCAGCACCTGATTCAAAGAATTATGGCAATCAGTTAATGGTATAATTGTCTTGGCTCTTTGGTAAATGAATTATAAAGTATATAGTTATATTTTTGTTGTTGTTGTTGAAGTTCAGTTCAATTTGATCCTGCAGTCTTCAAGTCATTGCACAGATTTTTTCACATACAGTCTTCAAATATAAAGAAGAAAGAACATAAAGACAGTATATTTTTTATATTTTATGACTGAAGGCCATTATCACTAAATATCATTAATTAGCTACCTGTGCCCTTCAGCAATTAGGGTCAAACCAGTCATTTGTGTCATTTATATTCATACATCATCTGAAAGCTGAATAAATCATCTTTCCATTGATGTCTGGTTTGTCAGGAGGACAATATTTGGCTGATATACAACTATTTGAAAATCTGGAATCTGAGGGAGCAAAAAATAAAAATAAAAAAATATTGAGAAATTCACCTTTAAATTTTTCCAAATTAAGTTCTTATCAATGCATATTACTAATCAAAAATTAAGTTTTAATATACTTACAGTAGGACATTTACAAAATATCTTCATGAAACATGATCTTTACCTAATATCCTAATGATTTTTGGCATAAAAGAAAATTGATAATTTTAGAGTGTATTTTTGGCTACTGCTAAAAATATTCCCCAGCGATTTAAGACTGGTTTTGCATTCTAGAAATTGCATGAAGTTATCAAGCACTAAATTCTAAAATTAAACATACATGAATCCATAAAGCTCCAGAAGTTATTGATTTCATCCTTTGTTGTTTGATGAACAGACATCACAGCAGCTGGTTATGAGGTTATCCTGGCTGCTGAACGTGATGTGGATCTGACACGTGTAATGAGTTAAATCAGGATGTGTTGCTTCTGCAGTTTCAGAAACATGCTCTTAAATCTGACTCATATATAACACATACATGCACGCTTTAATCACCTTTCTGGTAACTTCGTGACTTAACTGACGACATTCCTATGACATTGCATGCTCATAGAATATGAAACGAAGCGCTTGTTTGACTTGCGCCCGGCGCTGAGGTGAAGTTGAAGTTGACTGAAAAGTCTCCTGTTTGATGTGGTCATACATAAAGACAATCTAATCAAACACAAATCTTGTCAAGAAAATAAAAAGAGACTCCTGCGTTATTTGCTTGAAATATTTGTAACCCCATTAAACTGAAAACGAAATAAATTGTATATATATATATATATATATATATATATATATATATATATATATATATATATATATATATATATATATATATATATATATAATTATGAAAAATATAATAAATATACTTTTCCTGCTTTATTTCCCATTGCTTCCTTAAATGTAAATATTTTAATAAAAAAAATTAATTAGTAATATAATAAAGTGTATCAATACATTTTATGTAGGCAGTTTTGATGTGGGATAAGGAAGCAAAAGGTGATCAAAAATGAAAGTATATATATACTAACAACAATTTTGAAAAATATAATAATTATATTTACTCTACATGTTTTTAATCTCCTATTGCTTCCCTAAATATAAACATTTACATTTAATATTTTGCAATAATAATTCTAAAAAATATAATAATTCAATATGTTATATTATATTATATTATTTATACTTTTGCTATATTTCTGAGTGCTTAGTTTTGTTTAGTTTTGATTTCATATTGATTTCCAAATTCATTAAGGTATCCACTTTACCTTCATTATTGTTTTGTAAAAGAGCAGCTTTGACATTTTCATAAATCTGTTTGTGTTTTACCAATTGTGCATCTTAATTTTCATAAATCTAATCATTTTTTGATGGTGCATTTAAAGTTAATCCAGTTTAAATTTCTGAGGATGCATGAACATGACTCTTCATTATAGTGGTGATGTGCAACCTTTGCAGATGTGGTAGTCCAACCACAGTCCGGTGTGTGTGTGTGTGTGTGTGTGTGTGTTTGTGTGAGTAACGACTGGGATCATCTACACCGTGAGTCAGCTGGCCTGTATCCTCATCCATCTCCTCAGTCTGTGTGTCTGTTGTTTAGAGGATGCTGCTCGGTTTGCTCTGTCACTACCTGCCGTGACTTTCAGTGGATGATAAATCTGTACACCGTCTCTTATGCCAGACTTCAAATCTCGCACACTCGCACCTGTGCTGCTCCCGCTGGGCAAGCATGCAGGAAACGAGTGAAAAAACCACCGAGAGAGACAGCATGCCCACTCCCTGGAAACTACAGCCTCCCTGCCTGCTGCACTGCCTGTTGCCATAGCAACCATCTGTCTCCTCCGTACCACAGGAATGTGAGGATGACAGGACGGAGCGGGAGGAGGAGGAGGGGGATGGGACAAGGAAGTGCTTTATGCTTTCTTGGCCTCTCTCACAGGTCATGTGGCTCATTTCAGCCAATCACTCGATTGATCATCTCTGATTCACTCTGAGTTACAGATCTGATCACGAGCACCAGCACAGATCTCTATATCTACATACAGTATATGTAATCACATCCTGCTCGTTTCAGCTCATTTAGATAGAGACCAGTAGCAAAACAGTGTTCAACCTGGTTTGATCTGTTTGATTCAGTTCAAACTGAATCAGTCCAAAACTCATCAATTCACTTGCAGAATCAGGCCGAAAATCTTCATTTTGTAAATAACAAAGGACATTTATATAACATAAAAATATTTTATAATATTTAATGCTATTAAATAACATGTGTATGTATTAATGTTCAAACCTTTGGGATTTATTTGTTTAAGTATACAAAAAAACAGCAATATTTTGAAATATAGTTATATATATATATATATATATATATAAAAAAATTATATATTATAATTTCTTAATTATTTTAATAATTATTTTATATATATATATATAAAAACATAATTTATTTCTGTGATGCACAGCTGTATTTTCAGCATCATTTCTCCAGTCTTCAGTGTCACATGATCTTCAGAAATCATGAAAATATGATGATTTACTGCTTAAAAAAACATTTCTGATTATTATCAATGATTACAATGATGAACACTGTTGTGCTGCACAATATTTAATGTCACTTTTGTTATCAGTTCAGGGTTTTAGTTAAAAACAATAGTTCACACTAAAAAACACACACACCATGGTCAAAATGAAACCATAAAAAAACTTAATTGACATGAAATGAAATAAAATAACCCCTAAATATATAGTATGTAAATATATGTTTAATATATTCAAATTTACATAACAATGTTGGTTAAAAGTGTCTCATAACACTGACATGTATGTAAATCAGTGTTACTGATGATTGCTAGGAGTGTCACATTGATGCATCTAAACAGATTATTGAATTCATCCTTTCTTCTGTTCCTTGAAAACAATAACAACAATAACAGTTCTGACATTTGTGAATTAGAGGTAATAAACAATATAAATACTGTTCGGTTTCTGGCACAGACCGATCGTTTTGTGTCTTTACACATCAGTGTATCGTCACGAGCAGCAGGGTTTCATTAGGTTTTGTTTGTGCATGTTTTAGTTTTAGTTTTATTGTATGCTTTAGCTGTGATTCCCAACCACTTCCATTATACGACTGACAGACTGCAACAGTTTGAGTTAAAAAATCTCAGTTAAAATGCCCTGGGTGTCAGCAGATAAACATCAAATTTTTTTCATTTTTGGGTGAACTGTCCCTTTAAGGAAAACTCGATCATTTTAACTGTAATTTGTTCCTTGAATGAAACATCTCCAATCTCCTCTGCAACAGGGACTGTTCAGATGAAATGATGGTTCCCCTTAACGAAAAACAAATCACGGTTTAAGCCTTTTTATGCATAAACACAGAGATGTTTACTGAATGTAATAAAATGTCAAGATGCAGTTTGTAGCTACATCCACCAGCCCTAATGTTCTCTCCGGAAGAGAAGTTTCTTAGATCTTCCATCTATAGCATATATGTTTTAATACGTAACAAAGCGTTTGGTCCTATAGATAGCAGCTCCGCAGTGTATTTGAGGTATGCGCGTGGGTGCTGTGACTGTCTATGTATAGACGCGTTTCCAGCACTGACATTCTCACTGCAACCTGCGCACAAACACAAATGTACACTAAAATCACACGAATGCTTCGTTTTATATAACCGGCAGATCCAGCGACTGGATCGTTTCAACATCTTTCCCTAGAACAGAAAGGAAAGGAATTTGCCATTGAGTCATTATGAGATGAGGAGCTCGATGAAGTCTGCGCTTCCTGTCAGTCAGGTCTAACCAGTCCATTAGACAGAGGCCTTCAGATGTGTGTTTCAATCCAGCACGGTGTTATCTGACTGTCAGTGTTGCTGTATCACACAGGCGCGCAGGTTTAGAGTAAGTACTCTTTCACTTATAGGAAGAAATGAGAGCATATGCATAAACATACACATGCCCGGCTGGTGTTTTTAGATGTTGTCTACTGTAGTCTATTGAAGCAGTGTGCTGTAGCTCGTTCCCGTGATGTTCTGGTGTGTTAATACGGCCGGCTTGTGGAGGGTGTGTCACTAGACAAGTTGAGACGCCTGTTTGATGTTGTTGAAACGTTTGAGATTGTATCAGATCATGCACATGCGTTATTGCTACGGGGGGGATCGAGGAAAGCCGTTGGTCTGGTTTGTCTGTTGTTGTTGCTGAGCAGGAAGGGAATTTCACTCTCACGGTGTGTGTGAGGACAGGTTAAATGCTAGTGTGGCGAAGGAAAATGATGGATTACTTGTAAAAGCAATGCAAGTCGACCTGATTATGGTTTCTTCTTTAATATCTCTAGTCTTGAGAGCAGTGAGATTAAATGGGGAACAAATGGAGAGTGTCAAATGCTTGAGTGTCCAGAGAAAAAGTTGTGTCTCAGTTGTGTCTCAAACTGTGAGGTCTGCTAGAAGATACCAAAGTTTGCCTTTAAAAGTCAGATATTAATTGACTGTGAATTCTAAAGTTATTAATAAAATCTGATCTGTATCACGTTAGCTTCATAGCTCTATTCTCATAATGAGTATTATATAATATTTGTTAAAAACATACATTTATTAATGTTATTGTTTATCACTGTGGATTGTTATATTGGTATCTAAACAGATTTATTAGTAATAATATATTTGAACTGTGATCTGTTTTTTTAATACTCAACTGACTGCATTGAAAATAAAATAAAAAATATATGATACATAATAAACAATAACTATTTAAGATTATTGGTAAATGAATAGCAATTAAATAAATAGTAAAAGTGAAAAAAAAAAACGTGGATTTATTATTTAAACTAGTTTAACTGTGCAAATAATTGTTTTTGTTTATTTCTATTGTAATATTTTTCAATCTAAGCACAGATATAATAATAAACATATAGTAAATATAATAATTTCTTCTGTTTATTGACAAACATTAATAGTAATAATAATAATAATAATAATGTATCTACAAAGAGACTGCAAAAAAGCAAAGTAATTCATAATGTATGATACAAAAACGATTAAAAATTAATGGTAAAATAAATAGTAATAGTGAGGAAAACATGCCTTGATTATTTAGATTATAAGTTTAACAACATTTTATTTGGTTTGAAATATGTTTACCACTTTTTAATGCCGTTTTATATGTGAATTGAATATTGTATATTATATTTTAATAGTTGTCTCATTTGTATCCACTTGTGTAATTTCTTACAATAAATTTGAAGGGGAAAATTTGAGACAAAATTGATGCTGAAGTGAAACATGAGATCTCTAATCTGAGCTAAACAGCTGTCCTCTCATTAGCTTTATTGTGTTCAGAGTTTCTTCAATGCTGTATTGTGTTGTGGGGCAGGACAGTCCACCCCGACCTTCCCGAAACAGCTGAATGTTTCACTGAAGACTCATTAGAGACACGCCCCACACACACACACACACACACACACACTCACGGCTGTGTTCATACGCTCTTGCGCTGACTGTCTGCTGGACGCGCCGCACGCTGGATTCATGTAATGTGTTGAAGGAATGGCGAGCCAGGGAACAGGTGTGTTTTGATATTTCGGTTCGTTCATTCACTTTGTTTCTCATCCTCACCTTTCTCTCTTTCTCTGTCAGTCTCAGTCTCTCCTGTCTTTCTTTGAGTGATCGGTTAAACTCCTCTCTCCTTCTGTTTGTATTGTGTTGGCGTGACTAAACCTGGCTCAGCTCAGAGCTTCATTACTGCTTTTGCTTCAGGACTCAGATTTTACAATTAAGATTAAGTGGCGACCCAACACAGAATCAAAACTGATTTTTGTTTTATTATTATACTTCTGAATTCTGATATGAATGAGCCACATTTGAGACAGATGTAAAATGAATACAAGCACAATTGTGTTGAACATTAGAATAATGAGTGTAACAATGAACTACACACTTAAAAGAAGAATCCCTTTGATAATTATTATCATCAGAACAGATTTAACAGATAAACAATAACACATTTTTGGGTATTGGCGTATATATATTTTATAAAAGCAATAAACCACTCAGGCTTGTTTGTTACAGTGATTTTACCACGGTAAAAGAGGCATCTTGTTAATTATTGCTTTATTGCACCAGTGTAAACAAAATCTATCTATCTATCTATCTATCTATCTATCTATCTATCTATCTATCTATCTATCTATCTATCTATCTATCTATCTATCTATCTATCTATCTATCTATCTATCTATCTATCTATATCTGTAAAGCCTAAATATCCTTCAAATTAAAATCACACTTTAAGCATTTTTGTCTGTATCTCTTCCTCTGTCTCTCTCTCTCTCTTTCTCTAGCTCTCTCTCTCTTAGTCTCTCTCTCTCTTTCTCTAGCTCTCTCTCTCTTAGTCTCTCTCTCTCTCTCTCTCTCTCTCTCTCTTTCTCTAGCTCTCTCTCTCACACTTTCTCTCTCTTTCTCTAGCTCTCTCTCTCTCTCTCTCTCTTAGTCTCTCTCTCTCTTTCTCTCTCTCTCTCTCTCTTTCCGTGAGCTGATTATGGAGCGTGGTGTGAGCTGGATGATGTAGTTGGTGTCTCTGTCCGTCTGCTCCTGAAGCGTTGTCATGCAGCATCTCTAAAGGAAGACCTCAGGGTGATTTTATACGGCTAAGGGAACACAGAGAGAGACTGATGGCACTGAGGGTGAAGCCTCATTTAAGATCTGTGGGGAATCACTTACAGAATTGTTGAATGTTCATGCCGAATCCATAACTGTGATGCAGTTGTCACGAGCAGCGGAAGATGTGAAGCTCATAATGAACTTTCTCTGTTGTGGTGAGCTGGTTTGTTGGTTTCACTTTACACTTGACTCAGTTTCACGCTCTCTCTCTCTCTCTCTCTCTCTCTCTCTCTGTCTTTAGGGGGGTTAGGTCCAGATCTCGGCCCCCCTCCCTCAGTGGACGAGGCAGCGAACACGTTGATGACTCGTCTTGGCTTCCTACTCGGAGAAAAAGTGAGCGAGGGGTCTCAAGGGCCACAGTACAGCATGGATGAGCCTGATGACGCACAGGTGGGTTACTCAGCTTCACCTCCTGCTATAAATATACTCCTCCTGAAGATAGAAAAGAAACTCGGAAAGACTACATCTCACCTAGTTCACCATAAAGCAAAGACACATTCTAACATATTAAGAAAGTGAAGCTTCTTTAGGACCTTTTTTTTGGTTGTTGTTGTTGATTGTGTTTATTGTGACATTAGATTCATGACAATTTAACACATTTCCTTCTTATTCTTTCTAGTCATGCTGTAAAGCATTCATTATAATACAATATATCATAATATTACAGTTTCTGATCAGTTTTCTTAGGCCCATTTTTAGATCAGTCAAAATATTTTCTATATCTCAAGTGCATTTGTCACTGTTTTATTGCACAATTATTGCACATGTCTGCAAATGACTTAATGAATTAAATGTTACTCACCCAAAACACTTCAGTCATTCTTACTGTGTCAGTGAATTGGCCAATGCCACTAAACTGATTTTAATAATTGAATGAATCATTTTGCATATGATGGCTCACACACTGAAATAATGTTTAGAAGTCAAGAAGAGTTTGACAGAATCCAAGCCATGTGCATTTCGTTATTGTTCTAACTGTGCTTACTCTTTTACATCTTGCTTTAATTAATAAATAATTCAAATCTGGTGTGAACAAGAAATTTTATAGTATAGTTAATATACCTTTATTAATATTAACACACCGTTTTTAATATTACTATTTTGGTTTAATTTATTTTTAGTTCAGTTTTAGTTTTTATTTATTTAAATTTAAGTAAATCAGTCTAATATTTATATTTTATTTAATTTAACATTTATTTCAGTTAACAAAAATGTTAATAGTATATAATAATTCCAGTTAACAATAATAACCCTGGTTCAAAAAAGTTTTTTTTTTTTTTTTTTTACTGTGTTAAAGCAATTTAGAAAAACTGTAATAAATCAACATAAATAGTTAGGGAATAAGAATAACTCACCCCAAAATTAAAATGTTGTCAGCATTTACAGACCACAAAAAGAGATTAATAAAAGTAAATATATATATATATAAGATCCCTAAACACTTTTTCTATGCTATCTGTTTTCTTTTAATTTATTAAATTATTTAAAAGCTCATGCTTTGTGTTCTGCGTTTAAGTTTACTGAGACTTGTTATAGCACTTGTGTATCGCTGCTCTCTTGTTGTTTTTGATTGCTTCCACTGTCCTCATTTGTAAATAGTTTTGGATAAAAGCGTCTGCTAAATGAATAAATGTAAATGTAAATGGTGGTCTGGTGCCGAACTGTAAAACTGACAAAAACACCAAAATAGTGCCATAATCAATGGTGGTCAATACAACAAATGCTATCATGATATACGTGAACTGTTGCTATCATGGTATTATTAACTGTAGGAGATTAATTGTCATGAAAATAATGTCACAAAACAAAAAACTGAATGTTCCTCACTTTCCACAGTGAAATCTCTAGTTCTTAAAAGTGTCAGCTTTATTAAAAAATGATCTTTCCCTCCTGCAGAGTAGAGACCACATACGGCATTCAAACGAGTTTACCTCTAATTAGTGAATTACATAAAGACGGCCTTTTTTCCATTCGTTCTGTTGATACAGCACTTTCAGAACGCAGTCAGCCCATTTCCTCACGTTAGCATGCAGTCCTGAGCACCAGAACAAGAACGGTCTGAACAACAGGAGGATAGTGTTGAATAACCACAGAGAGTGTGTGTGTGTGTGTGTGTGTGTGTGTGTGTGTGTGTGTGTGTGTGTGTGTGTGTGTGTGTGTGTGTGTGTGGACTTGTCACTCTGACCTTAAGTGGTTGTGAGTGTTTTAAGGCAAGGTGCTTTGCCTGTTGTGATGTTTGACGTTAATGGTGGGAGTGGGCAGATTACAAGTGCCATGCTTCATTATGGCCTGCCTGGGGCTTCAGCGCCCACCAAACCCGAACCGACACTGTCTCAGCCTGTCACCGCCGTCCCGTCAGGACGTCCTGCCAGCTGCAGACTTCCTGAGCTGATAGAGATTAATTGGTCAACTGCAAACACAAGCTGAGACACTGAGAGCGAAGGCTTTGTGTGCAGGGTTTAGGAGCGAGCGGGAGGATGAGTCCGTGCTCCACCCTGACCAGCAGCACCGCCTCGCCTCCTGCATGCAGTCCCTGCTCCACCCTTCCTTCAGCTGCTCCAGGACAGGCCGTCACCAGCCCCACATCCACCCTGGAGAGCAGAGACAGCGGCATCATCGGTGAGGGACTCATAAAATTAGTTATGTTTTACAAAAGAAGTGTCTTTTCTTTATTCCAAGGCTGCATCAAAAATACAGTAATATTGTGTCAGTCTGCCCTTTTTTCAGCTCTCTTTCATAGTAGTAGTAGCAGTGGCGGCTCCAGACAATTTTGATTGGGGGGGCAATGGGGGGGTCCTGGTCTTTTCAAGGGGGGTCTCATGAAAACCAACAAAAAATACAGTGGACATGGCTAATAACTGCATATTTCTGCTACTAAACAACAAAAACACCTTTGCAATGTAAACAAATGACAGGCTACATTTGTTATTCATATCCTTCACACTGCACTTTCATGTCAGGTATATTATGCATTTTTATTGACATTGATATTTTTACATTTATTTCCAGATAGATATTATTGAGTTTACAGGCTAAAGTGGTCTTGCTGTTGTAAACACTGTTGCTATTGTAGAAAAAATATTTGCATCACATTTAAAATCTGAATTGTTTTTATTTTTATAATGATAATTCAGAGAATGAGAAAATCTGAATAAGCCTTACCAGTGTTGTGATAATTATTTTTACGTGTTAAAAATAAATAAGTACTGTAATATAATAAAAGTTTATTCAAATAACATAAAAAAGACCAGACCCCTCGATGTCTGTGAAACTTTTCTCCCTCAAACAGCACGCTAGTGTTACTTCTACACTACAGGCTACACACAGCAATATAAACAACGTATCTGCATGTTCTCACATCACATCGTTCTTGTAAAATAATAATAAGTAAATAAACACCAAAATCACCTGGCTGAGAATGAAACACCACTTACCAGCTGCCACGATGTTGAAAATATCCTCTAGCAATTAAAAAATGCGCGTGCAGCATGAGGAATCTTCCCGGTTGGATGAGGTCGTAGTCAGGTGAACGGTCATCATGTTGGTCATTTTATTTACGGCCAAATTATTATTAATAAATTGTACTAATATTATGATTGGGCGTGGGCAGGCATTCACAAAAGTTTATGTTATTACAAAAAAAAATTGAGGAAATTTTGCTTTGACAAAAGGGCACTTAAGGGGCAAAGGAGCAGGTGCTCAAGTGAACCGGTTCTTTCGGACAATTCGATCAAATAAACCAGCTGAAAAAAAAATGGTTCACCGGTTCTTTTGCGCTCGATGTAATGCCGTCATTGGTGATGATTGCCCTTCATTCAAGCCTTTGGTTTACCCGCGCTTATAACATTAGCACAGAATCAGTTCAGAATCAATCACCAAAAGAATCAGTTCGGTTCAGATGCGCTCTGTGTCAGTCTTCACGCTGAATCACACATGCGCAGTTATCATCAGCTCATCGGTTCTCGAATCGGACGCGTCCGACAGAAACGGTTCTCGGTTCAGTGTATGAATAAATGTCGAAATAATTATTATTTATTATGTTCTGCGTAGTTTGAAGAGAAACATTTTTGGATCTTTATCCCGAATATATATATTTTTTAATCAGGAAGAGGCTGGGGGGTCAAATGGGGGGTCAAGGCATTTTTTGGCAGGGTCTTGAGACCCCCCAAGACCCCCCCTGGCGCCGCCGGTGAGTAGTAGTAGTGAAATTCATGTTTTCACACTGAAAAATGAATGCAGCGAGATGAGTTCACACAATGCGCTTCTTTTCTGAAAACAAAAAACTAATTTAATTGAAACAAGCAAGCTGCATTTCCACTTAGTGGTGTAAAATGTGACCCTGGACCACTAAACCAGTCATAAGAGTCAAATTAAATTGAGATTTATACATAATCTGACATCTAAAAAATGTATCTTTTCATTGATGTGTGGTTTGATATGATCGGACAATATTTGGTTGAGATACAACTATTTCAAAATCTGGAATCTGAGGGTGCCAAAAAAAATCGAAATATTAAGAAAATCAGTTGCCCAAATTAAGTTTTTAGCAATGCATATTACTAATCAAAAATTTATTTTTAATATATTTGCAGTAGGAAATATACAAAATATCTTTATGCAACATGATCTTTACTTAATATCGTAATGAGTTTTGGCATAAAAGAAAAATTTATAATTTTGACCCATACAATGTATTTTTGGCTATTTCTACAAATACACCCCAGAGACTTGAGACTGGATTTGTGCTCCAGTGTCACAAGTAAGTCTTTAGATGTAAGAGTATTTTAAGGCTCCCAAGTTCTGTGTTTATGACTCATATCTGAAGATAATGCATTGAAAATCAAGCCAAATGCTACTCGCAAAACTGCAAGAGCTTAATTGATGCAATCACTTTTCATACAGTATTCAAACGCAGCTACTCTCAGTCCACAAACTGACTTTTCTCGTCACAACTTTGCACGGCACACCAGCTGATGTGATCTTGACAGCTTCTCTCCTTTTCCCAGCCACGCTGACCAGTTACTCTGAGCCGACGGACAGGAGCGGGAAACATGGCGATGGCTCCCGAGGCAGCAGCCTGAAGCTCTGGCAGTCGCACAGATCCACCCTGGACTCCAGCTTGTACCGCGTGGACGAAAACATGGCCGCCTCCACCTACAGCCTCAACAAGATCCCTGAGCCCAGCTCCGCCCACTATTCCTCTCACCCCACCCCCCTCTACCTCATGCCCCGCCCTAACTCGGTGGCAGGTGAGTCTGATTTTGCATGTTTGTGTGCTGTTGTTCTTTCCATCTCTTTATCAGTCGTGATTGTGATTTCCTGTTGTGCCACTCGATGCACATAACAATCCCGCTGCTTGGGGAACAGCTTCCTGCGGCAAATCCCAAACATCCAACAAGCGATGTTTGGACGACATCTTGATTACTAAACACGTCTTAAAGGGTTGGGCAACATTCCCAAAATAAGAGTCGGCTCTGTTACAGTTCATGACTTTTGGATTTGAATCGAACTGACCACAAACCACAGGATGTTGAATTGAATTGAAAGGAAACGCAGCAGTCACACAACAATCACAAGAATGATGCAGTGTAGTCTTTATCCAGTCATGAAAACAGAAAGAATGTCACAGAATTTGTCAAACTTTGAATTAATCATTCAAGAGTAGTTCATTACACTTAAATCAAATCACGATATGTATCTGTGAATACAAAGCTGCAGAAGTCGATTTAAATATGAATCCTGCATGTTTTGCGCGTCTCTGTTAATGAATGGCACAGACGTGTGGTTTCAAACACGTGTGATGCTCGCGGTTATTTTCACTAAATGAGGACGGAAACACATGAACAAAACTGCTCTGAGAGTCACTTCATGAGCATTTTACCTTTGGATTAAAACTAGTGTCTTATCATACACAGAACTGTAACGGTATTTGCGGCAACCCGTCAAAATAAAAGTCCGAATTATTTCTCAGTATAATATACATAGCCTACTACTACTACTACAATGAAACAAACATTATTTTTTTAAGGATTAATCACACAAAATTTCTTCCATGTTTTAATTTTAATATTAAATCCCTTTTGTTTGCAAAATAAAATTGTTTTATTAATTTTCAATGATTAAAAGATAAAAGATGAATTAAATAATTGTATTATTATGCCTTCAACACAGATTTTCTGAGGGAAAAAAATGAATAAGGCTACTTTTATACTTTCAAATAATTAGTTATGCTAAAACACAGAATTTGGTAACAATAAAAAATATAAAAAATATAGTCAGAAAAAAAAATCATAGGGACCTAAACATGTAATTTTTGTTAAACTTTTAATAAAGTGATGTGAAAATGTCTATGTTTCATGATTTTTAATTAATTAGACATTCTTTTTAATTGCTAAAATGTAACTATTAAAAAAAGCAATATAGAATAATTAAAACGGGAAAAAAAGTATTTAAAAAATGTTAAAATTAAAACGGAATTTTGGATTTAAATTGAACCGCGGTTCCAGCGCGTACCGAACCGTGTGTGGTGAACCGAACGGTACGGGGTTTCTCAGCGAACCGTGCCACCCCTAATATATATATTTATATATATATATATATATATATATATATATATATATATATATATCATGGAGCTCCACATATGTCATGCAAGAAAAAATGTATAAATCATGTACACGATTTAGCAAATCGAAGGAATGAAATAGTAAATCGTGCACACGATTTATAATTTTTTTCTTGCATGACATATGTGGGGCTCCGTAATATATATATATATATATAGTTTTTGTTGTTGTTTTAAATAGGTTGTTATAATATGTCGTATATATGATCACATTAATCGTAATTTGTACTAAAAAAAGAAATGTTTCTTTAAATGTCATTCTATTTTAAGTCAGCTTCCTTATATTCAAAGTCAGTTCTAAAGGAATGTAAAAGTGATTCTTGATTGTGACCCTGGCGTCCGTCACCCCATCCCAGCTCAGCTCAATCATACAGACACTCAGAGCCATCAAACCGCAGTTAGAGAGCGAATCCGCCCGGGTCGTGGCCTGTGTGTTTGAGCTCTGCACTGCCGGGGCGGCGTTTACAGGAGATAAGAGGCGTCTAATAGCGGCAGTAATGATGAGCCTCGTGGAACAGCGCTCCCTGAAGTAAAAGCTAAATCTGTCTGATGGTGTTGTTATGTCTCTTATATAACGCAGCGCCTCTTCAATGCTGGCTGATTGTGTTATTGTCCAAGTAATCAGCTTTGTTGTATTTATGAGAAGAATCTGTTTTTTTGGAGAGAGAGTGTAATGAGTTATGGTTATCTCATAGGAAAGTGACTCTCAAAAGGGCGAGTGATATAAAAGATTATTTCTTAATTGAGAAAACGGCTGGTATTCACGCTGGTGATCAGGAAAAACCATACAAATCTGTCAGCAGCATTAATCACATTACAAACCTGACTGCGGCAACAGGCTGGAAAATATACTGTGTGATCTTTCTCTTTGAGGAATGTGTACAGAATGAAGTTAAGACACAAATGATTTACTCGTCGTCAGGACCTTTGTTACACCTGTACGACTTCAAGGTGAATTTTTGAAGAATATTATGGCTGCTTTTTCCATATAATAAATCAAATGAAGACTAAGGTTGTAAAGCTGCTAAATGATAAAAAACACATTCAAATTAGCATAAAGGTGATCCATATGACTTGTTGATATGAGTTATGAAGTACTGCACAAAGTAATTATTCCCAGTCGTTACTAGCGTGACTTATGCAGTATATTCCCAGGCTTATGAATTTATTCTAGAAGTGAACCGAGTCAGTATTCATAGTTATTAATGTTCCCCTCCACTGAAAAACAGCTTTATAGGTTGCATTTCAAACGTTAATTTAATATTTATTATTAATGTGGTGGTATTTCTTACAAATAAGTGTAGTCTGTTGTTTTTGCTGGTGACTTATTTTAATAGCCCTAATGTGTGTAGAAGAGTCTACTGTTGATCTAAAGATCTTTTCTTTGTCTTATGCAATGCTAAAATATCTAGAGTTAAAGTTCAAACCCAGATAACCTGAACTGATCTGTGTGACACACGAGCTGAATTTGTGAACAACCTGGCTGTTCTTTCCATAGAATAAAAACATCAGTGGAAACTGGGCTTGTCAAGCTCCAACATTTCATCTTAAAATGACCAGAAAGGTGGTCAGTATGACTTGAAGGTATGTTGCAAAACCTCTAAACGCCATATGAGTAGTGATTATTGACATTTATTAATAATCATCCCCACGGAATCTCTGAAAAATGCACTATGAAAGTCATATGGACTTGAAAATGATGTGTCAGCAACATTTGATACCAAACGACATTGGTTTTTCTTAAAATGAAACCATATTGCAACCACCATATGTGACCCTTGACCACAAAAAAAAAGTGTCAGTTTTTCAAAAGTGAGATCTATACATCAGCTGAAATCTGAATAAATAAGCTTTTAATTGATGTATGGTTTGTCTGGAATCTGAGGGTGCAAAAAAAAAAAAAAAATCTAAATACTGAGAAAAAAACGGCTTCAAAGTTGTCCAAATGAATTCTTAGCAATGCATATTACAAATCAAAAAATAAGTTTTGATATATTTACTGTATACATTTTACTAAATATCTTCATGGAACATGGTCTTACTTAATATCCTAATGATTTTTGGCATAAAAGAGAAATCAGTCATTTTGACCCATACAATGTATTTTTGGCTTTTGCTACAAATACACCCCAGAGACTTAAGACTGGATTTGTGCTCCAGAGTCACATATGTATTTGATCAGTGAACTACAGCAGAGAAACACTGTCAGTCTGTCTCATAAAGTTATCACATGGCTTCACAAGTCTTTGAATATAAAGTCTCCTGGATTATTTTTTTATGATTTTTTAATCGCTTGACAGCACCAGTCGCCATTCACTTTGACTATATGGAAAAGAATGGCTAGGATATAAAAAAAAATTCACCAGTTATGTCCACGGAAAGAAAAAGAAAGCCATCATGGCTTGTAGTGAATCATATGAGAATGATGGAAATGTATTCAGCACGTGAGTTTGTCCAGGTCACAGAAAGCGCTGATTGTTTATTCAGTGCGGGCCGAGCCGGTCGGGATCATGGGAGCAGATGTACTCATTAAACATGTATCATATCGTGTCTTTTACATCAGTCAGTCAGAATCACAATGAGGCAGATCTCCACAGTGGCCGTCTCCATGTCTTTTCAATGCTAAACCTGTAGTAACTCAAGGCCTAACGTGACCTTAGTGTCCGAGCGAGCTGAAGTAATACTAATACGTGTTTCTAGAGTCCCATCGGCCTCCGAGGAGAGAGCTGAGCGATGTGAGACACCATTAGTAACAGAAACCAGAGATTAAAGCCCTGTTTGGAAGAACTAGATTTTCCTGAGGAAATCGCTTAGTGATTGTAGTCCGTCAGAATCACACACGTGTTTGCTAATTCCTAACAGCTTCTAAAAGCTGCAGATGCACTATAATATTAATTAATTGCACTCTTGCTGAATATGCAAAGCTGCATTTATCAGCCCATATTTAGACCTATTTTTATAAGTTCCTGGCTGCTTGAATCCCATCAAGCATAGCGAGAGAAAGAAATCAATAATAAGAGCTTTCACAGATTTATCAAAATGGTTTTGTGATCACATGACTTTCCCAAATCCATTAGATATCAGACCTGCAAAATGTTTTTTGTTTTTGTTTTTTTCATGATTTGCAGTACAAATATCTAAAGCATAACAAAATTGTCTTAAGATAAAAAGTCTTGTTTATTGAAAAATGTGAACAGTAAAAATGAGGAAGAGGAAGCTAGTTTATTTTTCTTACTCCTCTGGCAGGTATTTTGTCTTGTTTTAAGAATAATCTTCGTTCATTTTGAGACATTTTTCAAAATTTAAGAAATAGTTCACCCTTTGTAGTGAATGGGTGCCGTCAGAATGAGAGTCCAAACAGCTGATAAAAACATCACAATAACTCATACCACTCCAGTCCTTCAGTTAACATACTCTGAAGCCAAAAGCTGTGTGTTTTTAAGAAACAAATCCATCAGTGATGTGTTTTAACTTTAAATCATTGCTTCTGGACAAAATAAGAGTCCTTTATCCATAATATCTGTATCAGGAGAGAAATCTGCACAGATAAAACACCTTTTACATGCCAAAACAGCTCTTATCAAATATGTAGGTGGATTTTAATGTGACAGACAACAGAGTTTGGACTTTTTCTCTAAACGATGCATTATTATGGATTATGGACTTTAACCTGAAGCAACGGTTTAAAATTAAAAAAACATCTTTATGATGTATCTGTTTCTTACAAACACGTTGCTTTTTGCTTCTGAAGACATTAATTGATGGACAGGAGTGGTGTGGATTATTGTGATGTTTTTATCAGCAGTGTGGACTCTCATTCTGACGGCACCCATTCACTGCAGAGCATCCATTGCTGAGTAACTGATGCAATGCTACATTTCTCCAAATCTGATGAAGAAACAAACTCATCTACATCTTGGATGGACTGTGGGCGAATATATTTTCAGCAAATTTTAATTTGTGGGCGAACTATTTATTTTTGGTCATTTTGTTTCTCAAGTATACGTATCTTGAGTTGTACGAGACAAAAAACGTTTTTTTTTTTTTTTGCAGTGTAGAGACATCATCTGTATCAGTACATGTAGTTGTCACTTAATTGTAACTCAAACAACGCTTAAAAAAGCTAATCACGTCCGAATGAGATATGTGTAGGAGAAAAAAATGAAAGTCTGATAAAGAAGGCAACGATATAAATATTACTGAGGTAAGTAATAATCTCAGTAAAAAGGAGAGCGAGAAATACTCACTATCAGTCCAAATGATGGGATCTGAAGGAGGAAAGAGAAAGAAAAAAGTGTGATGATAATGGGAAGGTAAGGGAGTATGGGTGAGATGGAGATAAGATGAAGGGAGAGGAGAATGCTGGCTGCTGATTGGCTGAGCTCCGGTGATGGAGGAGATCAGAGCTCGGCGTCAGATTCTCATCCACACACAGAGAGAGAGACCTGCGGAGAAACCAGGAGCTGAGGAGCTGTGAAGCGAAGCGGAGGAGTGCTGAGCGTAGATTATGTAATGTGTGGAGGTATAGCTGAAAGGAGAGATACTGAAGACATGGAAACATCCTGATTAGAGCTTTCTAGAAGAGAGTGAAAGGCAGAAGAGGGATGGAGGTGTGACGTAACACATAAAACCTGAGCTTAAAGGGATAGTTCAGGTAAAAATGAAAATACTGGCATCGTTCACTCTCCAAACCCTGACGCCCGTGAAACACAAAAGAAGATGTTTAGCAGAATGTGCAGGCTGGGGACCGAGAATGAGGATCTCATGGAGCTGTTGAGCTCAAAGATGACTTCATTTGCACTTTAATTCAAAGCATCCGAAAGCCATGTGACAGCTAAATGTCAGATGTTTTAATAGGAATTAATACTTTTATACAGCAAGGATGCATTAAACTGATCAAACGTGATAGTACATTTGAAGTGTTACCAATTATTTTTTTTTTTAAATGAATGCTGTTAAAAATATGAAGCAGCACGTTGATAATAATCAGAAATGTTTCTTGAGCAGCATATTTTCATGATTTCTGAAGATCATGTGACACTGAGGACTGGAGAAATGATGCTGAAAACACAGCTGTGCATCACAGAAATAAATGACATTTTACAGTAATTACAATAGAAAACAATTATTTTATATTGCAATAATTTTCACGGACTGTTTTTATGTAATCAGATAAAAGCAGCTTGAGAAGACTTTCGTAATAGCATTTGATTTGCATTGACTAGTTTTCTGATTAGTGTTTTGTTATTTTAGTGTTATTTATACACTATTATAGTTTAAAAAAAAAAATATATATATATATTTTGCTTTAAATATATATTTTAAATAATATATAATTATATAGAATATAATTTGATAATACATCATTTATATTTCCAGTTTTCATGAAAATCTTTTTTTTCTTAGTTTTAGTTCATTTCAAATAATTTTTTTTACTTCAAATTAAACTTATTTCAGAAAGTTGCCAATGCATAATGTATTGTTTGTTTGTTTATTAATTTATCATCTATATTATAATATTATATTCATGGACTGCCCGTGTTCCAGTGTAACTTATGTAGCCCCGCCCCTTTTCAGAAGATTAACATGATAACTTTTGTTAACTCAACATTAAGTAAATCCACCGTTTAATTACTCTTCAACAGTGATGTTATAAAGTCACCACAAAAAATGAAATTCAAAGACCAAATTCTAAAGATGGCTGTGCACTTGTTTCTTTTACTCTTGAGGTCTATAGAGATTCTGCCAGATGTTTTCTTTCATGTCATACAAAAGTCATACAGGTCGGGAACAACATGAAGGTGATTAAGTGGTGACAGAACCTTCATTTTTGTCTGCTTTACCCTTTTAACTCGGGCTAAACGAAATCATTTGCACATTTGTATTCCCATAACAAGACTCTAACTGGTCCAGTAAGGGCAGCTCAGCCTGACTCAGCTCAGTTTTAATGCATTGGAAGGTCCTCATGAGAACAGAATATCTTTAATTCTATTCGAAAGCTGCAGTAATTGCTTGTTTCCCGATCTCATTGCAAGCAGAAGCTGAGATTCGTCCGCCTGCGGTGCACCTGTGACTCTGCACACACTCGTTTTCACACACTCAAACTCAATTTTAAAAGTATTATCTCAGGACAAGGATGTCTTGTCATATACACACAAGCACACATGATAGCACACACAAGCACAGCCAAAATTAATTTTATCATGATTACTTTTTTTTTCTTTTTTTTGTTGAGTACCCTTTCTATTTCATCCGATGCACTCACAATGAAACATCCTTTCAAACATCAAACCAGAAAGTCATTCTGAGAAGGATTCTTGAGCTCGTCTAAAGCCATCGAGCTGAAAATGACACAAACTGCGTCTCAAAAAGTCTCACAGAAGATTAGAGATTTGTGTCATGATTACTTCATCATTGCATGAAAATGTGATTAATAATAATAACATTAATACTGCTGAAATCATATTTATAATATAGTAATCATTTTGCACATTAAAAGCATCATGAAAGTGGTCCATATGACACACTACAATACTTATTAATGAAATAATAGTTTAAAAATAGTATTTAAACAGTTTTTATTGTATTATTTGTTTTTTATTTGTATCTTAAAATCAATTCCTTGAATGCATCCATAATGGACATGAGCTGACATGGACTAAAATTGAACAGTTACTAACATTAACAAAAATTAATAAATACTTTAACAAATGTATAGTCAAATATTGTCAAAAAAAAAAAAAGCATTCAGAATTTGCTCAATATTTTCAAAGCATTTTCTCAGATATGAACTTCAAGATGTTTACTCACAAATGCATATGAGTTTGTAACTAGATATAAACAGAATTCTGAGGTCAGAGCTGTTGAATAAAATGTCACAGTTATCTTATGTGTTTGTTATTTCATGCTGGAAACAAAAAACAGAACACAAAATTCAGAGAACAACAAACTCAGAATTGAGATGTAAACCAAAATGCAATTTGCAAATTCTGAGTTTATATTTACCAATTCTGACAAATTTTCTATGAATCGTAAGAATCTGAATTGTGAGATAAAAAGTCGTAATTAACTTTTTTATTGTGACAGAGGCTTTTATAGAAACTAAATTATTTGTTTATTTATTCATTTTATTAACTTTTTTTTCTTTAAAGAACAAATAATAACCTTGTTAAAATGTTGCACTAATTGTTATTAACATTGAGAAGCACCCAGCTCCAGTTCACACAAATCCCGTCCCGACTGTCAGCCACTCTGACTCCAGTCCAACCCCTCCCCAAAATTCCCAGCTGCTGCTCTCATCCCATATACAGAAGCATTCCTGCCCGGCTCACTTCCCATGGATCCCAGTCATCTCCAGTCCTCACACACACTCACACATTCAGTCCAGTCAGAACACGCTCATGCCAGGACACAGATGGAGACGTTCCTTCACAAGAGTTTAGAGACTTGGAGAGAGTGGCTGTCCTGGACCGACGGATAACTGTAGTGTTCAGACCTTCAGTCTTCCCGATCCGGATCATCTCCAGCTTGTCACTTTATACTGTAAATCTGGGCTTTCATCAGATTAAGATATGCATTTCATGTGACAAAGTGTTTGTGTGCTTCGTTATGGAATGAACTCATGCAGTCACATCCTAAGGGTTTCTTTCTTAAACTCTCTCTCTCTCTGAATGTTAGAATGTTTGGTCTGATCAGACGAGCTCATCTTCATCCTGGTGTCTCATCACGTGTTTTCTGTCCCATCAGCCACCAGTTCGGCTCATCTGGAGGACCTGGCGTATCTGGATGAGCAGAGACACACCCCCCTGCGCACCTCCCTGCGGATGTCCCGGCAGAACACGGGTGCGGGCCGCTCCGGGCAGGACCTGCGAGGTGAGCGACGGCTTCCTCTCACAGATCAGCAGCTTGATGCTCTCATGAGTGTTTGTACTGCGTCCTCATCTACTCTGTCTCCATCACTGTAATATGGAGATAGAATCGTTGCATAACTCCAAAGAAATAGATTGTGATCCACAAATAAATGTAAAGAGATTTTAAAAAATTAACATATTGGCAGATAAATAGAACGAGAATCTTAGAGTCTCACAAACATGAATTAAATTCACAAATAAATAAAATGATATTCGCAAATATAAAAAAAATTCTAAATACACAAATGTGTGCAGAGGATGCACAAATGCACAGGAAGTGATTAATAAAGGAATGCCAAAGTTTGTGTTGTAAAAAGATATTGATATGTTTTTAATTTGCAAATCTTATTTTATTTATTTGTGAATTTAATTCACGTTTGTGAAACTTTAAGATGTATTTGTGGATTTTCACTCTATTTATTTGTCAATATGTTTATAATATATTTTTATATATATATAATATTTAGGTCATCTCTAAACTACAAATACAAATATGCAAATATTTAATAATAAATGATGCCATGATTTATTATTTATTATTTATTTATTTTATATTTTTTGCATAAAGCTTGTAGATATTTTGATATTTAGATGTTAATATTGTCTACAATTTCTAAATGGATGGAAGTTTTTTATGTAATGCAAAAACATAAATCTTACATTTAGGCCGAAGATGTTTTTTTTATTATGTTTATCTTGTTTTTTTTTTGTTAGTTAGTTTGTTTGAGTGCCAAACAGAGGTATTTTAGTTAACTAAACTAAATCCATTGCAAAAAAAAAAAAAATGGTTTTGTTACTTAAAGTAAAATAAATGTTCATTGAAATAAAAATTAAAAAATATGTATCAAACCTTAATAACTACACTTGATACACTAAAATAACTAAAATTAAAATCAAAACTAAAATAAAATAAAAATTAATAAAAACTATATAGACATTTAAAAAAAAAACTAAAAAACTAAAAACGTGACAAAAAAAACATCAAAGTTACTAGAAGTTTACTTAAAATAAAAGTAAAAAATAAAAACCCATTTTAAATATTAAATAAAACTATAATAGTATCTCAGTGATACTCGAATAACAGTGATGCTGCACATCCTCAGATGAAGGAAGTGTTTTCACTCAGGCTTCTGCTGATGTCCACTGGGTGAGGATTTATCTGGACTCCTCTTTTATCTCCAGCAGATAATTAGGAGAGCAGGGCCTTGGAGTGACCTCAAATCCCCCGTTTCCCCCAGATGCCCTCACACACACACACACACACACACTGCTCGCTCGGGGACGTCCTGCTGGTCTGGTGAGCCGCTCTCACCTGGTGAATAATTAAAATAGATCTCACTGCATCCGGTTCACAATCAGGAGAGAAAAGGCCAAGGTGACTCTCCTAATGTGGCTTATTATGAACCAGCACCTCGAGGAACCGTCGTCCTCCTGACAGCCAGTAACATCTGAAGTCAAACTCAAACACAGCATTCATGGCATAGTTTTGCCACAACATTTATATAAATGAATAAGCATATAAAATAAAATAAAAGAATAAAATGTAAATGAAATGCAGTGGAATTTAAAAAGTAAAAAATATATAAATTGTGTTGAAGTGATGTGTTCATTTTAGGCTAATGGAACTGCAAAATTTTTTAAATCAGTTAACTTTAAAATTTTGCAACTACTATATAAATGTTTGGTGTCGGTATGTTTAAAAAAAAGTTTTTTAAAATACTCATCTACTCACTTTATTTGATCAAAAATACAGTAATATTGTGAAAAAATTATTTCAGTTTATTTTCAATTTAAATAATATTTTCTATGTGAGTATATTTTAAAATGTAATTTATTCCTGTGATGCAAAGCTGTATTTTTAAATCTTTACTCCCATCTTCAGTGTCACATTATCCTTTAGAAATCATTTTTAATTATTTTTTGTTATAATTGTTGAAAGCTTGTATTTTTCACTGGATTCTTTGATTAATCAAAAGTTTGAAAGAACAGTGTTTATTTGAAAAAAAAAAAATTTGTAAAATGTTTTTATCACTTTTGATCAATTGAATATGTCCTTGTTGAATAAAAGTTTTATATATATATATATATATATATATATATATATATATATATATATATATATATATATATATATATATATATATATATATATATATATATATAATAAATCATATCGACCCCAAACATTTGAGTGGATACAGAAGAAAAAAAAAAACTTTAAACACTAAACTTTAACATTAAAAACATTGCAAAATGCAAACATAAAAAAAAAAGCAGAGGGATGATTTGAACTGATTTGTTCTGGCAGTGAACACTGTGCCACACAAATGTAGTGTGTAGAGTTTAACTTATGAAACACGTAACATAACATTCTTGTAAAGTAACTTAAGTGCAGCACTTTCACTATTAGTCATCATGATCCGCCGTCTGTACGTGAGCGAAGGCTTAACTGGATTAACTCCGTGTGAGCTATTTACTGTCAGGACTGATCGCTAAACCAGTCGCTTGATTTGAAGGAGTCTGACAACAATGCATCTGTTTTATAGCCCTCACAAAAACTCTACACCTGAAGTGATGGCATATCAAACACTTAAGCACTAGAACGTTTTCATTTACCACTCATGGCGAGAGATGTTTCCTGAGCAGCCAATCAGAACACTAGAATGATTTCTGAAGGATCATGTGACACTGGAGACTATTCAAGAATATTCAGCTTTAACAACTCAGGAATAAATTATATTTTACTGTACATTACAATAGAAAACAGTTATTTTAAATTGCAATAATTTTACATAATAATGCTGTTTTTACTGAATTTTTCTTCCAAGTATTCACATTTTTAAAAATAAAAATGCTTTGGTGAGCGGAAGAGACTGTTTCCAGAATGTTTGACTGTTAGGAGTTGCGTCAGACTATCGCTCTCACCATTTAAAAAGTGTAAGTGTTGGATCTTGAGATCTTTGGATCATGAACGTGGTGCTTTTAATGCACACGTTTTTTATTTAGACAGTAAGTAGGAAATGCTGTGTTCCTCACATCCTCACGTTTCCCTCCTCTCACCTGAAGTCTTCACCCACTGCGTACTTTATTTGGAGTGATGTGCTTTTTTCAGTGCATGTCTCTCTGTCTCTCTCTCTCTCTCTCTCTCTCTCTCTCTCTCTCTCTCCTGTCGCCTGTCTGTGTGTGTCTCAGCTTCCGCTAACAGTCATGCCTGGCAGTCTCAGTCACGTAAGTGTGTGATCTTACAAAGACTGATCATGTCCCGTCTGTGCCTGTGATAGCCGAGGATAGCCGTAGTGCTCTGTGATCTTCTGTTTTGTGTTGTGGATCAATTAGTTGTGTGGTAGCTGTGCAAATGTGGGGCCCTATAAAATATATCTTTTTTTTATTATATTGTATTATACATTATGTGATTATATAATACTTGTTTCTGTGCATGTGTAAAACTACAGTACTAGTCTGTATTGCATGTATGATTATATAATTGTATATAATACTGTATAATAATATATAATATATTTTTGTAAATAATAAAATAACTATTATAAAATAAATAATCTTAAGTGTCAATTCATCAAAATTTAGATTTAGATGCACCATCTGAAAGCTGAATAAATCATCTTTCCATTGATGTGTGGTTTGTTATAATTGGACAATATTTGGCTGAGATACAATTATATGAATATCTGGATTCTAAGGGTGCAAAAAATCTAAATACTGAGAAAATCTCCTTTAAAGTTGTCCAAATGAAGTACTTAGCAATGCATATTACAAACAAAAATTAAGTTTTGATGTATTTACAGTAGGAAATTTACAGTTTATATTCATTGAACATGATCTTTATTTAATATCCAAATGATTTTTGGCATAAAAGAAAAATCGTTAATTTTGACCCATACAATGTTTTTTGGGTTATTGCTACAAATATTCCCAGAGACTTAAAACTGCTTTCGTGCTCCAGGGTCTCAAATTATATGATATGATATGATAGGATATGATATAAATTATTTTTAAATGTACATATATAAAAAATACACATAATATAATAAATTATTTAAAATAATTACAGTACTATCTTATATGCATAAGTATAGTTAATAATTTAATAAAACGTACATAATATAAATTGATAATATAAATAATAATATAAATTCATATTAATACAACAACATAACTCTGCCTTATTTTTATTACATTTTAATTGATTCTTTATTTCCTTCTTAAATCATAGGGCCCTAGATATGAGTGTTTTTATGAGCGTATGTGTCCGTTGATTGGTTTTGTTTGCATTTTAGTTTATTTCTGTGTGTTTGTAATGTTTGAGAGGGTGCATCTGAATATATTTCATGCACATTAATTTGTTTAAATATTTTTTGTCCTTCCCCAGTGCGATTCGCTCCGTACAGACTGCAGGACATCGCACTAAAGCCGCTGCTCTTCGAGGTGCCCAGCATCACCATGGACTCTGTGTTTACTGGCCGTGATTGGCTCTTCCAGGAGATTGACGCTTACCTACGCACTGCCCACTCTGCCGCTAATCGTGGCGTGGTTCTGGTGGGGAACATCGGCTACGGCAAAACGGCCATCATCTCACGCCTCGTGGCTCTCAGCTGTCACGGAAACCGCATGCGACAGATCGCCTCCGACAGCCCACAGGCCTCGCCAAAACGTACGGTTTATTACTAGTATATGTGACTTTTGCAGAGTGTACTGACTATCTTCAAATCTTCAAAGATTATTCTGTGCCGCAGTGAAAGCTCATTTAGGCAAAAGCTGAAGTGTGTAACTTCTGCGCCACCTTCTCTGTATAATGAATGTAATACTGTATAATCAACATGGGCTCATTAAAGATATCCCTATCTATATTTCTAGAAAACTCCTTATTTTTGCATTAATTCTTGTACAATACTCTGTCATGGCCTTAACACACTTTTACCATAGTGCATGATTTATTAACAATTATTTTGATGTTTGTATCTCATAAGCAGCTCCAGATATTTGGCTTTTCTGCTGAAGTAAACTTGCTCAGTAGCGCACCCGGTACAGCATTGCACTTGTGATGTAAATAACTCGAGTACGTAAATGTGTTTGCGTTTATCATCACTTTCACTTAGGCTCAGAGTAGAGTTTAGTATAGATGCTTATGTGATTATCAAAAGGGATAGAGTATGCATAACTGCGATGTTATGTAAAATACAGAAATTTCAGGATAGACTTGTTTTTCCTTTGAGCTTGGGTTTAGTGTAATTCTTTGTTTTCATGTGTGTTCAGATGGAGATGGCATCCCTCTCACGCAGCCGCAGCCTTCCCATGGTACACTGGGAGGAGGAAGTTGCCCTGGAACTCCAGAAATGAGGAGGAGACAGGAGGAGGCCATGAGGAGGCTTGCATCACAGGTACACACACACACACACACACACACACACACACTGGGAGGTAATAATGCATCAATGTACTGATTTAAGGAATTTAAATATAATTTATAATTAAATAATAATGCACCGTGTGTTTCAGAGTTTTCTCAGATTACATGCACACTCTGTGGAAGCTATGGAATTACTATGGAAGCTTGATTCTGCCATGGGATCATTAATAATAATTAAAGGAAAATATGTAATTGAGACATTTTTCAGTCTAAATTGCAAAATATAACCTCAAAATTCGGACTTTTTTTTTTCATCTTGTAATTTTTTTTCTCTGAATTCAGACTTTTTCTCAGAATTTCTTATATGCTATATGCTATACCTATTTTTCTCAGAATCAGAATTGAAAAGGGCCTGAATTGGGATAATATTTATTATCCCATAATGGAAAAAAGCTTCCATACGGAGCTTGAGGGACTGAAGCTAGGACAATTCCATTTTAAACAAAAACAATAAATTGAAAACATTTAAAAATACAAAATAACTAATTCAGATCAGCTCGAATGTTTATGTTCTGAATATTTTTATGTTGAAACAAATGTGATGATTATATATTCTTAATATTTTTTTTATACTCTATTAAATGATTTGTTGAAATGATAATTTGGTGAACCTATGAGATTTTAAAAGGGCTCTTATCTAAATGTGTGTGACAGAAATCATATTTCAATTACTGGATTAATATCTTTGTGTTACATGATATGTAAATCTATTATGCAGATTCAACAAAGCTGGTTTCTCACTGAAGCTGAAAATTTGGTATCAAGCCAACCTCAACACACACACACACACACACACAGAAGGTTTCCCACATCAATCTTCTCACACTAGATCTCATTGACTGGTAGATTTGCTTCATCTCACACACAAAAGGCCGTCCTAACCTGTGCGGGCCTGCTGTCGCGCTCTCAGCTATTGCATTATGCAGATATGTTTAAAAAAGAGAAGTAAGTTTGCCAGTGCGCCTCATAAAATATTTATTCAGGCAGAAAGCAATTCTTTGCCATGCTATTAGATCTAGTTAAGTCAGTGCATTAATAATCAACTCTCTCTTTCTACCCCTCTGGATGCTTTAAGTCCCTTTTAAAACATTTGTATGAGTATGAATTAGTATTCAAATATAGTTGATCCTCTCCGCATCTGATCTCTGACTTCTCCATCTTCTCCTCCACCTGCGCCGTGATTTGTGTCTGACCGGAGCTTTCCTCGTTAACCCATCACACCTCATTAACTGAGTTTGTGGAGCTTGAGGGATGTTGCTGGTGTTTGTTGTTCTTGTTTTTTGATATTGTTTCTCTGGAGTCCACTATAATGCATGTCAGACTGAATTGTCATGCAGAGATGCAGTAACTGCTGCATTTAGACATGAGTGAGACACATTCATCTACACCAGAGTAGGTAAACACATGTGGGTTATGTGTTAGCCAACCGTTGTTGTTAATTCTCTGAATGGTGATGTTACAGAGGGCTGTGCATTGAACAGGAGCAACCACACTCTTATGTTTGCCTATGAAAGAGTATGAGTGAAAATTTATTTTATTTTTGTTTTTACTTACATTAAAGTTTGTATTTGCTTATGACATGAGCATGTAGGCTGTAAAATATTTGAATGTTTTTAAAAGAAGTCTCTTCTGCTCTCCAAGGCTGCATTTCTTTGACTGAAAATATAGTAAAGTCTATAAGGTTGTGAAATATTATTACAACTTAACATAGCTGTTTGCAATGTGAATATATGTTAAAATGTAATTTATTTCTGTGATGCAATGTTGTATTTTCAGCATCATTACTCACAGTCTTCAGTGTCACATGATCTTCAGAAATCATGAAAATATGCTGATTTGCTGCTTGAGAAACATTTTTGATTATTATCAATGTTGAAAACATTCACATTTTTGTGGAAACGGTAATACATTTTATTGATTAGTATTCTTTGATCAATACTTGACAGAAGTAGAAATCTTTTACAGTCACTTTTGATCATTTTAATGTGCTCTTGCTGAATAGAAGCACACATTTCTCTATCAAATGAAAGATACTAAACCCACTAGTTTATGTAAATATAATAAATAATATTAGCATTAGTTATTATATTTAAATGTTAAAATGTACAATATAAAAAGTGTATACATTATAACTAAATATATAAAATCTAAACATGAACTAAAGATCAGACTATAGAAAGATTCTGTTTTGAATAAGTATTAAATCCCATATAACCCTTACCCTAAATAATACAATACAATAAAATGTGTAATAAACTCCTCTTCTGCTGCATTGCAAACCATGCAGTTTTGAAAGAGGGTTTAGCCAGGAGGTCAATATGTGACGTTTAGATCTTTTATGCATGTCAAAGTTCACCAAACTCAACTGAATATTTTTAGGAAGATGCAATAAGCATGAAGCTCCTGAGCTTTCAGAAGCACCATAGGCTTCCAGTCTGACTGGAGCACATTACAGTAACTATCTGCCTCTCTCTCTGTAAGTTGTGCTGAATCACCAGCAGCTCTGGGCCTCCTGCGCGCTCTGCTTCACGCTTACTTCAGAAGTGTTGAATAATGAACATCAGGACAGATGAAGGTGAAGTCGGAGCTGGGAAGGTGTCACTACATTGAACACTTTAGCTGTACTCGCAGTGAAAACACAATGCAGTCCTGATTTGTCCCTTATTTTCTACTGACGCTTCCAATTTCAGGTGCAATAAGTATGTGCTAGAATCATAATACAACCCAACAATGCTTAAAACTGCAGATGTCAGCTTTCCACCATCTTTCTAACTTCAGTGACACGCCCTCTTTCTAAAGCCCCGCCCTCTCGTACTCGCCAGCCAACCAGATGTCAGCAATCCTAAATCTGCAAAATGATTTGCATGCAGAAAGGCTCACAGAAAATGTTTTCTTAAAATAGCATAGTTTAATATAATTGTTTAAACAACTCTATATTATAATATTAACGGTATGTTTATATAAGAATATGCATTTAGTATATTTGTGTTTATTAGAAAAATTTTGTTTTTACTACAGCCACAGCATATTGTCTTTCTGCTCTTAATCTGGAGACTGTTGTTCCACATCATAATCAATATTATTAGTAACATCATGTTATAATTGGTTTGTATTCCAGCAAGCTGGTGATAGATCAGCACAAATCCTGCAGTCTGGTGTCTCTCTCACCTGTGCTTCTCTGTGCCGCCCCCTGCAGGTCGTGGCGTATCACTACTGTCAGGCAGATAACGCCTACACCTGCCTGGTTCCTGAGTTTGTGCACAACGTGGCAGCACTGCTGTGTCGCTCGCCGCAGCTGGCCGCGTACAGAGAGCTGCTGCTGAAAGAGCCGCACATACAGAGCATGCTCAGTCTGCGATCCTGCGTCCAAGATCCGCCCACTGCCTTCAGACGAGGCGTGCTCGAGCCACTGGATGCACTTTATAAAGGCATGGGACATCAACAGCCATAAACACACATGAGTGGATTAATCAAGAGTTTGTGTTTATCATCCAAGATGTAGTTTGTTTCAACCTCGCAACAGATTTGGAGAAATGTTGCTTTCCATCGCATGCTCAGAACAGTGAATGGGTGCCGTCAGAATGAGAGTCCAAACAGCTGATATGAACAACACAATAATCACCAAAAAAACTCCAGTTTAACGATTAACGGATTGTGCAACCAAAAGCTGCATGTTTGTAAGAAACAAATTCATTTTTTTAAACAGTTGCTATAATATTGATTGATTCAGTGAAGAAGTCATCTAATCCGAATCAGGAGAGAAATCTGCACAAATCAAGCACTGTTTACAAGCCAAAACAGCCTGGGAATTTGGATGAGAGGACTTTTGGATTTTTATGGACTACTATTTTGGCCAGAAGATAAAAACGTGTTAATGATGGATTTGTTTCTTACAAAAATGCAGCTTTTGGCTTCACAAGACTTTTGGACTCTCATTCTGACGGCACCCATTCACTGCAGAGCATCCATTGCTGAGCAAGTGATGCAATGCTACATTTCTCTAAATTTGATGAAGTAACAAGTTCATCTACATCTTGGATGACCTGAGTGTGGGTACATTTTCGGCAAAAAATGTAAATAATAATAATAATTTAAATAAAATAATGATTTTGGTTAAACTATTCCTTTAATGCACAATAGAGGCAGAAATGTAATTCAGAAGATTCCCTGCATGTGTAAATGTTTGCATGTTGCTGTTTTTCCTCAGAGAGGAAGATCACTCCAGATGAAGACCTCATCATCCTCATTGATGGTCTGAATGAGGCTGAGTTCCACAAACCAGACTACGGGGACACGATTGTGTCTTTCCTCTGTAAGACCATGAACAAGTTCCCAGTCTGGCTTAAACTGGTGGTGACTGTCAGAACCTCCCTGCAGGTGAACACACAAACACACTGTGACTGTTCATGTGTCTCAATCTCACACAACGACAGCTCGGACTCGTACCATACAAATACATTATAATAACTGAATCATTGCATATTTCCAATATTTGAAATATTTACAAAAAAATACAGTAGGATCGGTAAGATGGTGGAATATATTTATATTTAATATATTTTAATACCTGTTTAAATGTTTTTTTTTACTTATTTATTTCTGTGATGCACAGTTGTATTTTCAGCATCATTCCTCCAGTCTTCAGTGTCACATGATCTTCAGAAATCATGGAAATATGCTCAGAAGTTCATTTAGTTATTTTTTTTTTTTTTTCCCCACTTTTTTAATTTCATGGATATTTTGGTCTGTTTTTTGTGACATGAGTCATTTATTTTGAGTTAAAAATCAGTGGAAAAACGTAAAATTTTGAAATTGTACATTATTCATATGGTTTTATCGCATTGCTAGATTATTGATTGCATGTGAACTTCTAAAATAGGCTTTTATAAAGACCTATTTTTTTTGTACCTATAAATGCACTTATTACAAAAATCAATCAATTTTGAGTATTTAGTACAAAAAAACTAACAAGGTTGCAATATTAAGATGCTTAGTCAAAATAATGAATTATATAAATATACCAAAACACTATTTTATGGTGCATTTCGCCTCAACTAAACACATCAAAATAACAGCTACAAAATAACATAAGCTGGAAGTTACTGATCTTACCGCTTTCTTCCAGGAAATCACCAAACCTCTGCCCTTCCACCAAATCTCTCTGGACGGCCTGGAGGAGAACGACGCCATCGACCACGACCTCCAGGGCTACATCCTGCACCGCATCCACAGCAGCGCAGAGATCCAGAACAACATCTCCCTCAACGGAAAGATGGACAACACCAGCTTCGGCAAGCTCAGCTCCCACCTCAAGGCCCTCAGCCAGGGCTCCTTGCTCTACCTGAAGCTCACCTTTGACCTGATCGAACGTGGCTACCTGGTGCTCAAGAGCACTAACTACAAGGTGGTCCCGGTCAATCTAGCTGAAGTTTACCTTCTGCAGTGTAACATGCGCTTCCCGACGCAGTCGTCCTTCGAAAGGGCCCTGCCGATGCTCAACGTGGCCCTGGCCTCCCTGCACCCGCTGACCGACGAGCAGATCTACCAGGCCATCAACAGCGGCTCGGTGAAGGGCACGCTGGAATGGGATGACTTCCAGCAGAGGATGGAGAACCTGTCTGTGTTCCTGGTGAAGAGACGGGATGGGACGCGCATGTTTGTGCACCCTTCCTTCAGAGAGTGGCTCATATGGAGAGAAGAAGGAGAGAAGACCAAGTTCCTCTGCGATCTCAGGTCTGACTAAATGCACTGGAATACCTGCTCATCTGCTCATAAAGAAAGTTTAAAACAGCCTTAGATGGTTTTCATGTGTTCTGCTGGTTTTTAAAATGGTTTTGGCCACACAGATGAACCAAAGCATCCACAGAGCAGCCTGGTCAAGGAAGGAGTTTAGAGAAGTAAAATGAATACCATCCGTCCATAAGGAACAAACCCACACAATCTTAATTAAATAGACATATATTTAGCTGTAAAACAGGAATGCAATTTCAAAATACTCAAGACATGTTTTCATTAATTTGTATAATGTATGTATAAAAACTGGTTTATGCACTAATATGTCAAAGCATGCAAATTAGACGCCAATCAATAATGGATTTTACTAATTCAATAATAATTTGTCTAAAGGAAGGCAATAAAAATATATTGTGCAAACACATGTAAAATCTATATATTGAATCAATGTCAGGGTTATTATTCTTAACTAAAAATAAAGCCCTAAAAGAAACATTTTCATTAATTGAAATAAAATATGCATTTTATTTTACCTAGTAGGCAACATCTTTGTTTAGTTTAAGTTGAAGTACTACAATCCATAGAGAAATTATACAATATATAGAGAAATTTTATATATATATATATATATATATATATATATATATATATATATATATATATTTATAAACTTTAATAAATAAAAAAAATTATAATAGTATGTCAATATTACTAAAAAAAAACAGTGATCAATGTGTTAAATAATGTTTTGGTCTCCCACCTTCTCATCATCACCTTTTGACATTTTACAATTGCATTAAAATGGATCACAATTCCTGTTTTTCCCTTCCCAAATTTAAGACCTCCTCAAATAATTATTAAGAATTTTTTAAGATTTGCATTTATGCATTTATTCAAAGTGACTTACAACAGAGGAACAAATGCAATTCATTAAAGAACCAACAACCTAAATGTTATATCATTTAAGATATTTAAGACTTGAAATTTCCATCAAACTGAATTTTTAGATTAAAGTGTTGAAGAAATATGAGAAGCAAATGAGATTTTCAGGGATTTGTGACAGGTGCAGTTTCACTGTGAAGTATTTTACATTTCTTACATGTTGTTTTTAAAGGAATGGCCACACGCTTCTGGCTTTCTGGTTCTCCAGACAAGAAAACAAACTAAATAGACAGCAGACAATTGAGTTGGGTCACCATATACTAAAAGCACACATATTCAAGGTAAGAGTGTCATGCAAGTATGTGTTAACTTAACAGATCACCATAATGCCTGTATTGTACAGCTAAAGCTTTCATGCATTAAGGCTTTTCGTCTGATTTTCTCATCATACTGTAGGGCCTGAGTAAGAAGGTTGGAGTGTCTTCATCCATCTTGCAAGGACTGTGGGTGTCATACAGTACAGAGAGTTTATCAGCAGCTCTGTCATCGCTCCGAAACCTTTATACACCTAACATAAAGGTACTGCACAAATTTACAGATCTTACGTTGGATTCTAGCTCCACAGCATTGGATTTATTTTTCTGCTTTCTTTTTCTGTAGGTGTCCCGGCTGCTGATGTTGGGTGGTGCTAATGTGAACTACCGTACAGAGGTGTTGAACAACGCCCCGGTGCTGTGTGTGCATGCTCACCTGGGCTACATGGACATGGTGAACCTGCTGCTCGAATACGGTGCCAATGTAGACTCAACATCTGAGAGCGGCCTCACTCCTCTGAGCTACGCCGCTGCCGCTGGACACATGGGCATAGTTACTGCCCTCTGCAAGAGGAAAGCAAAGGTATTCGTATACTTCTTTTAAACTAAAAATAGGAAAGTATGCTTTTAGTTTAGGCTTTTTATGTACTTTTCAGAAATGGGCTTTATGTACTCTTCATAAATATACTTAAAATGACATTTAAGTATACTTACAAAAATTCTAAATATATTTTAATCATACTCTTAGAATCTGTGTTTTCATTGTTATACTGTAGAGGGCGCTAGTACACATCTTCTGCACAGAATTTCCAAAAAAAAACACAAGTGAAGAAGAAAAAAGAAACACCAGATTCTAAATCATGTAACACTATCATCAGACATGAAACAGCATCAAAACTCTAATGTTATGGAATAAAATGTCAATTAATGAAGAGGTGATAATTACAGTCAAGCTTTGGGGTGTTGATCGTCTCCGTCTATGTTTTGATTATCATTCTGAATCCAATTCATAGCTTTTCAGCTTTTTGTTAACCACATTAAAGTGTTTAAAAAAGAACACATGAAGCTAGAATAACATGTTTTTGTTCACAAGCAGATACCCTGTTATTTCTTTGGGTGTTTGGTATGTTCAGATATTCATATAACAAAATATTTACACATTAAAACCTAAATACGGACATTTGTTCACTTAAGTATACTTAAAGAAAACTTATCAGTATACTTGCAGTATAAAACTACTAAACTAGTCGTTTACTGAGACTATACTTCAAAGTATTTAATTAATAAACTAGCAGTACACTATAAGTTCACTTTTAGTATGGTTGAACAGTACAAACTACAAACATAGAGGTAAACTAGTAGTGTACTCAGAGTTTGCTATTATACTTAAACTATACTTAAAAGTATACTTTTATATACTAGAAAGTTGGCAAATTTAGTCCCAAGGAGTGAAACAGTACACAAGTATGCTACTAGAACACTGATATTTGTATACTTGTTTCATAAAGTATACTTAAAAATATACTTGAAATTTACTTAAGTATACTTAGTAAAATAAACTTAAAGTATACTACTTTTTCGTAAGGGATATACTCTCTTTCTCTATATATACTTGTATATATGCACAATTAATGTTGTCAGTTTCTGTGATCAAGCACTCTTGGTTGAAAAACCTGTAACTTAATGAAACTATAGCTATGTAAACATTTGATCAGTCAGAAATTATTTTAATATGCTTATTTGCTGCTCAAGAAACATTTCTGATTATTTTCAGTGTTGAAAACATTTGTGCTGCTTCATATTCTTGTGAAAACCGTAACACGTTTTTATTTTTTAAGAATCTTTGATGAATAAAAAGTTTGAAAGAACAGCATTAATTTGAAATCGGTATCTTTTGCAACAAGAGAGTTGGCTTTACTGTTACGTTTTATCAATTTAAAGCATCCATTTCTAAAAAAAAAAAAAAAAAAAGATATTGCTATCTCAAACTTTTAAAAGGTACTGTACATGTAAATAAATTAAGAAATCTTAAAAAATGAATTTCACTACAAAAACAGTATCTTAAATGTGCTAGGATTCTGCTTTTTTTGTTCTTCTACTTATTCATGTAGTAAAGTTGATACCATTGCAACTTGTATTCAGCTACTAGATCTTAGTGTAATGTCTGATCAACTTTGTAGCGTATTCTGATCAAGAATCAAACCATTTTTGAAAAGTGATTTTGAGGAGAAAGTAGATTTTAAATCAGATATTTTAAAACTAAATTCTGGTTTGATGATACCCACCTTGCAAATGTTGTCAAAATTAGTGACTAGATCTTCCCCTGAAGTGCAAATATTTTTCTTTGGATGCCTGTGGGACTGTTAAAAATTCATCCAGGATTCATAAAATTTGTGTAAAGTCAGTCCGTCAGACTTGAGCTTATGGTTTAGTCGGTTCCTTAGATTCTGCAGTCCGCACCAGACCATGCAGAATGATATTTATGTGCATGTCTGCCCTCTCTTTAGCTCGACCACTTGGACAAGCATGGTCAGTGTGCCCTAGTGCATGCTGCTCTCAGAGGACATCTGGAGGTGGTGAAGTTCCTCATTCAGAGCGACTGGGGTCAGATGTACCTCCAGAGCCCCTCCCCCACACAGTCACAGGACACGCCCTCACCCACCCAGCCACAGGCCACGCCCTCTCCCACACAAGCCACGCCCCAGGAGTCACAGCCATCCAGCCCTGAGCGACAGGACGACGCAGCGGAGGAGCCGCAGGAGTCCGAGCAGAAGGTGGAGGAGCAGGAAGAGACTCCAGAAGAGTGTGAACAACAGACAGAGGCGGACACACAGACTCGGCAGCAGACGTCCCCACAGCCTGTGACCTTCAACAAGAGCGTGGCAGTACAGCAGGCCCTTATAGCAGCAGCCAGCATGGGATACACAGAGGTAATGGCATGTGGGTGTCACACAATTCCTTGCATGCTTCTTGCTCATATAGCAACTAACTGTATCTGTGTCTTTAAGATTGTGTCTTATCTCTTGGACTTGCCTGAGAGGGATGAAGAGGACACTCAGCGCGCCCAGATTAACAGCTATGATACCCTGTGGGGTGAGACAGGTAGAGCTCCACTTATATAGGCTTTTTCAATCTAAGCTGCCTGCATTGACATCCTAACTGGCATGAAAGGGATGAAGGGGATGCACCAAAATGAAAATTCTGGACCCTGATTCTGCAAACTGAAACCGAAAATGCTTTGTAATTGTTTATTATTTTATTCAATAATTTTAAGTAATATTGTAAGAACTCTCTTTGTCAGAGAGTGAATGTGCATTGTGCATAATTTCACAAAGCTCTGTTTGCTTTAAATCTTGTAATTGTACAATCTAAATTTAAATAAAAAATAACATGCTCATGCTACATGTATGTAGCATCTTTGTTTGGACTGTGATTAAAATGCAGTAGTTGTTCTAATTTCAAAGGGTTCAGCCTGCAATAGAGCTAATAAACAGCTTGTTCATGTACTCTTTCATGCTTTCTTGTCTCTTGCTTAAAAAATTTAACATAAAAGATCAGCTATCGGTATCAGAATCAGCCCATTTGCTGACTATCGGAATCATCCATGAAAAATCATAATCGGTGCATCTGTAGTTTGTTTTGTAGATTTGCCTACTGGTTAGTTTAGACTCAAACAGTCATAGCTTTGGCTTAACAGCAAGTCAAGAGCGAGTGAGTACACTGGTCCACTTAAACTGGTAAACACAGTATGCACACACATAAACACACAGTGTTAGGATGTACCTGCTATTTCCCAGGTTATGGGGTCCATGTGTGTGGACTAAAAGATAAAGGTATAAAACTGTGAGGGAAAACAATTAAAAATGATTGATAAATATAAGTGCACATATATACAGAATGCATACATTTTATTTATATATGCACATAAAATATATATGTGACCCTGGAGCACAAAACCAATCTTAAGTGTCATTTTTTTTTATTGAGATTTATACATCATCTGAAAGCTGATAATAAATAATATTTCCATTAATGTATGGTCTGTTTGGATCTGACAATATTTGGCAGAGATACAACTATTTGAAGATCTGGAATCTGAGGGTGCAAAAAAAATTTTTTTTGGTTTTGATATATTTACAGTAGGAAATTTACAAAATATCTTCATGGAACATGATCTTTACTTAATATCCTAATGATTTGGGCATAATAGAAAAATCTATAGTTTTTGACTAATACAATGTTTATTGGCTACTGCTGAAAATATATAATTTAAAAATGTACATGAATTTCATAGTATGGTGCATCCTTGGGAATAATCACTTTGGATCTCAAATAAACTGCTTTCCAAAAAAAGTGGTCTCTTGGCTCAACCTGCCCCAAGTGAGGGTTGAATTGAGCCTATGGAGAGGGTAAGTTGAGCCACAAGGAGTTAAACTATGCTACTGATTATGAGGAAGTAAAACTGAAACTTTTCACCTCATGCTATATCAAAAGAAGAGAAATGAGTCCAAAATGACTTATTAAAATCTATGTGTGAGCCTTGTGATGGACTGGTCATCTATGCAGGGAGTTTCTCTACCTGTGGCTCTAGACGCTGGGTTAGGATCCTGATACATTTACATTACATTTAGTCATTTTGCAGATGCTTTTATCCAAAGTGACTTTCAATTTGGGGATACATAAAGCGATTCTTCTTAAAGAGGCAAACAGACACAAGAAGTGCTTGTAATACTTCCTTCCTTGCTTGGAATAAGTTTTAAACATTGTTCAAATAAGGACAAATAGGTTTGGATAATAGAATAATAGATTAGATGGATGGATTACTTTCTAAAAGTTCTTTATTTAAAGATACCGTTTTTTTACTTTAAAGGCATTTTTCAAATTATTTAAAAAGTTCTGAACAAAATAATGTTCAAATTGAAGAATAAGAAAACTGACTGCAATCTACTTCACAGAACTGGGCTAATTGTCCTTAACATCCTACTTATAAATAAAACAGCCCATTTTCATGAACATTGTTAATTGTTATTTGTTTATTCATGTTCATTGTTAACTGAACAATAATTGTTCAGACAGAAGAAGCATCCTTGAATGTTAAAAAAGTATTTTAAACATGAAAAAAAAAAAGGTTTTTACCAGTAACTACAAGAGTGTAGTTACCAGTCATTCAATGGGTCCCTCTCCATCACAGGGTGAGTAAAGGAGATAACTCTTCATTGGTCGTGGAAATAAGGGGTGGCTCAACTTCCCCACAGGCTCTTCTACCTATTTACACATAAAATATAGTATATACAGGACCTGGTCATATAATATATAATATCATCAAAATTTGATCATTTGATTTCACTAATTCCATTCAAAATTGAAACTTGTATATTATATTCATTCATTACACACAGAATGATATATTTAAATTGTTTATTTCTTTTAATTTTGAGGATTATAACTTGACAACTAAGGAAAATCCCAAATTCAGTATCTCAGAAAATAAGAATATTACTTAAGACCAATACAAAGAACTTATTTTTTAGAAATCTTGGCCAACTGAAAAGCATGAATATGAAAAGTATGAGCATGTGCAGCACTCAGTACTTAGTTGTGGCATGGAGTCGATCAGTCTGTGGCACTGCTCAGGTGTTATGAGAGCCTAGGTTGCTCTGATAATGGCCTTCAGCTCTTCTGCATTCTTGGGTCTGGCATATGAATATCTTCCTCTTCACAGTACCCAATAGATTTTCTATGGGGTTAAGGTCAGGCGAGTCTGTGAAAATGAAATCTGCATCTCCATAAAGTTGGTCAGCAGCAGGAAGCATGAAGTGCTCTAAAACTTCCTGGTATACGGCTGTGACCTTTGACCTCAGAAAACACATTGGACCAACACCAGCAGATGACATGGCACCCCAAACCAACCCTGACTGTGGAAACTTTATACTGGACCTCAAGCAACGTGGATTGTGTGCCTCTCCTCTCTTCCTCCAGACTCTGGGACCCTAATTTCCAAAGGAAATGCAAATTTTACTTTCATCAGAGAACATAACTTTGGACCACTCAGCTCCAGTCCGGTCCTTTTTGAAGTGAGACTCTTCTGACGCTGTCTGTTGTTCAAGAGTGGCTTTACACAAGGAATGCGAAGCTGAAACCCATGTCTTGTATACGTCTGTGTGTAGTGATTCTTGAAGCACTGACTCCAGCTGCAGTCCACTCTTTGTGAATCTCCCCCACATTTTTGAATGGGTTTAGTTTCACAATCCTCTCCAGGGTTTGGTTATCCCTATTGCTTGTACACTTTTTCTACCACATCTTTTCCTTCCCTTCGCCTCTCTATTAATGTGCTTGGATACAGAGCTTGTGAACAGCCAGCCTCTTTTGCAATGACCTTTTGTGTCTTGCCCTCCTTGTAAAAGGTGTCAATGGTAGTCTTTTGGACAACTGTCAAGTCAGCAGTCTTCTCCATGATTGTGTAGCCTACAGAACTAGACTGAGAGACCATTTAAAGGCCTTTGCAGGTGTTTTGTGTTAATTAGCTGATTAGAGTGAGGCACCAGATGTCTTCAATATTGAACCTTTTCACAATATTCTAATTTCCTGAGATACTGAATTTGGGATTTTCCTTAGTTGTCAGTTATAATCATCAAAATTAAAAGAAATAAACATTTGAAATATATCAGTCTGTGTGTAATGAATGAATATGATATACAAGTTTCACTTTTTAAATGGAATAAGTTAAATAAATTAACTTTTTGATGATATTCTAATTATATGACCAAACCTGTAGATATATGATTTTCTTTTACATCATACATAGTTCATATTGCTTTTAAGTCTTTACTTTTACATATCGTTTCCAAATCATTTTAAATCTGTTCAAACATATGCATTCTTCCATTCCTTTTAACTTTTTAAATATAACATTGAACAATTATAATCAATAAATATAAATACAAAATGAACAACAATCCTAGCTTCTTTTTTTAACAATATTTTAAGTATTTTAAAATATGTACCTCAGGACATTCCCAAAATATATGAAATAAACTAATAAAATCTTTCTCATGAACTTCCACAACTAACTTATTGGCTAAACTTGATGGAAAATCTAATATAAATATATGTAACATTTCTTTCACTTTGTCTTAATTAATTTGGAGCTTGTCACATTGCAATTTGCGATCACTTTCTGTGCAAAGAATGCATATGTCACACAAAAATATGTTCTAAGAATATTTTACTAATGTTTGTATTACAAAAACATTATTTCTAACTGTTTAAAAAACTTTTTTCTTGGTTATGTGAATGTTAAGGAAGCACCCCATTTTCTCATTTTGCAAAAAAAAAAAAAAAAAAGAAAAAAAAAAAAATTAAAATGATTGGAATGTTACTTTTAAATGTATTCTGAATATTCAGAAAACAAGTAAAATTGAAAAAGCATGATCCAAATATCCAACTTAAACATTTCAGGAAAGAAAACTTTTCATAAACCCTATATATGTAACCCTGGACCACAAAACCAGTCATAAGGGTAAATTTTTCAAAACTGAGGGACAATATTTGGCCGAGATGCGACTTTGAATATCTGGAATTGGAGGATGCAAAAAAATCTAAATATTGAGAAAATCACCTTTAAAGTTGTCCAGATGAGGTTCTTAGCAATGCATAATACTAATCAAAAATTTAGTTTTAATATATTTACAGTAGGAAATTTACAAAATATTTTCATCGAACATGATCTTTACTTAATTTTTGGCATAAAAGAAAAATCAATAACTTTGACCCATACAAATGTATTTTTTATGTATCACTACAAATATATCCCAGCGACTTAAGATTTTTTTATGGTCCAGGGTCACATATAAATAATGTTTTTGTGCTAAATCTTTGAGAACGTTACTAAACTTTGTGTTTATGTTAGTAGAAGAATCTTTGTTCATAACACTGAGAACAGAGCAGAACGTTAGCCAGTGTTCTGAGAATGCTCTCTGTTCGCTGGATGTCATGATTGACAGCTCTCTCCTGCTCTTCTCCTCAGCACTGTCAGCAGCAGCAGGTCGGGGAAAGATGGAGGTTTGTCAGCTGCTGTTGGAGCAGGGCTCTTCTGTGGCGCAGCCCAACCGGAGAGGAGTCGTGCCGCTCTTCAGCTCTGTGCGTCAAGGGCACTGGCAGGTGATTGACAAACACTTGTTTTCCAGCTTTATTTTTGATAGATAGAGAATGTGTCTACATGTTTTAGCTGTATACCCTCTCTTTCAGATTGTGGATCTTTTAGTGTTGCATGGGGCAGATGTGAACCTGGCTGATAAACAAGGCCGTACTCCACTCATGATGGCCGCCTCAGAAGGGCACCTGGACACGGTTGAGTTCCTAATGGCTCAGGGTACATGATACACCCCTTTATGGCACAAAAACACTGTTTAACGAGGTTTGCATCACATATACATCATATCTTCTGTTTATTTGTAGGTGCATCTATAGATCTAATGGATAAGGAGGGTTTGACTGCGCTCAGCTGGGCGTGTTTGAAAGGACATCTGACTGTGGTTCGCTGCTTGGTGGAAAGGGGTGCAGCGACAGACCACACTGATAAAAACGGACGAACGCCTCTCGATCTGGCTGCCTTCTATGGAGACTCAGAAGTGGTGAGTGATATTTCAGTTAGCTTGGCATTTTGGGGTTAAGGTTTTCAAAGTTTGTCTCGTCTTGTTTTATCATGGTGTTGATTTAATAAAATGTTATGTAAGAAAACATTGCCAACTATTAAAAACCATTACACAATAAAGTGCAATTGCATTTTTATGAAATTCTGATAATTATGTTTAAATTAATATAGTGGGTTAAACAAATTAGTCTCTTTGAACAGCTTAGGTGGAGTGCTGTGTATTACCACAGAAAATTATTTCTATTGTCTTTTCATTTTTTATGAAGCTGCAAAAAATATGTTGGTCCATTAACAGTGATCTTTCTGTAAGAGTCCACTGTTTGTTTTTACAAACCAAGAAAAGAGTCTTTAGAGGATATTTTATGTGCTAATCCACAGCAGTTTGCACCTACACTTCATTGTGTTTAATGTATGCATGATGAAAAGCTACAAAATATTCGGTAACACTTTATAATAACTGCACACTATTAATCATTAATTAAGCATTAGTAAACAGATAATTCATCATTTATAAAGCATTAATAGACAGTAATAATCAGTTTATAAATACAGATATAAATGCTTTATTCTTGATTTAAAAGCATATCTATAATGTGTAATTTCATACTTTATTCATGATCAATTTATCATTTCTCAATGAAGTATAGCATTATTTACAAACCAGTTATTTAGGAGTTGCCAGTGATTCATAAGATCACAAGAAATGTAGTAAATTCAGGTAGTAATAAAGCATTTAGTAGTGGTCAGTTAACTATTTATGTGAGCTCATCTAAAGTGAGGACTAGTTATGCCTTGTAAAGCATTTATAAAGGATATTTAAAGGCTCAGTTATCTTCTAAACAAAAAACAGAAACAAACACAACACAGTGATACTGAACATAGAAATATTAACAGCCTTTAAATCTCATTTGTAAAAGCTTTACAAGGCATAACTAGTCCTCACTTTAGATGAGCTCACATAAATAGTTAACTAACAACTACATATGTTTCATAACTACCTGAATTAACCCTGAATTACAGTAGAAATACATGTTAATAAACCATTTATTAACACTATAAGTAACTATTACTAAATGTCTGAATAAAAATATGTATGAATGCACATTTAAATAGTTTATTAATCATTTACTTACAATTTCTAAGTGATCTTATGAACCACTGACAACTCCTTAATAACTGGTGTGTAAATAATGCTATACTTAATTTAGAAATGATAAATTGATCATTAATAAAGTATGAAAAAACTATTATTAAAAATATATTATAGATATGCTTTTAAATCAGGTATAAAGCATTTATATTTGTATATATAAACTGCTTATAAATGTCTATTAATGCTTTATAAATGATGAATTAACTGTTTCCTAATGCTTAACTAATGATTAATAGCATGCAGTTATTATAAAGTGTTACCAAATAGGGTAATTTCCTCCATTACTGAGTTTCTTTCTTCTGTCAGGTGCAGTTCCTGGTGGATCACGGGGCTTTGATCGAGCATGTGGACTACAGTGGGATGCGTCCTCTGGACCGGGCAGTCGGCTGCAGAAACACATCTGTGGTGGTTGCCCTGCTGAAGAAAGGAGCTAAAATCGGTATGACAACTTACATGCAACCAAAGAATCAGATTGATGGCCTAATCAGATTTAAATGACTTCCTATTGAATCTGAATTACACTTTCATCAGATTGAAAGGGGTATTGTAGTCCTGAAATATTCCAGCCAGTAAGGAAAAGAAATTGTGCATACATCTGCTTTTCAAATAACTTATTAGCAGGTATTTAGCAGACAGTCTACCAATACTTTAGTTCACATGGATTTATAGTAGGGGTGTCCCGTAGATGAATACCTTATTTGGAAAGACATGGATAATGGTTTCAAAACTAATAATTATGCCAAATAATAGTTGGCTGACACAGTCACTCCTTGTGTTTGCTGGATTACAGGTGATCCAGGGGAAAGTACAATATTATACATAACCTCTAAAACCGCTACGCAATAATGAGTGTGTAAAGTAAATGTGAGTGTAAGCACTATGAATGAAATGAGCGACAATCAAATAGCCGCTCAGAAATCAGCTTGGCAGGAGTAAATCATCGTACATGTGTTCTTTTATCTGATATATATATATTTAAATGCTATTAATCTTGTATCACGAAAGGTCGGGTTTCCTGAAACACATTACACCTCAAAGCGCTGTCTATAGGAGGCTATTGGCTCAGACAGTTAAGAAGATATTTAAATCAATGTTAGAATCATAATAAAAAATATTCTTGTATCAGTTATACGAGGCATATTTGTTCAACTACAAAGAAAAAAGATAGGGTATTAAACCATTGACAATTGTATGAACTTTCAGGTAAAGCCTCACCAGTTTCCGAATATAGATACAGATACGGACAATTCTGAGATTGATACAGATTGAGATTGATCAAATATTGGCTCCGCTGCACACCCCTAACTTATAGTTAGTAAAATGTAGACTGGAAAAATACATGATACACATGTAAATGAATATGTGAAATCAGATTGGATTGATTCTGATTGACAGTTAGTGAATGTGAACTTACCCAGTGTTAATGTGGCTCAGACACTGCCCATATTGTAGAAACACAATCTCTCTATAGGCATAGTAAAACCAGAAATCACCTACCACCCAATGGCTGGCAAAAAGAAAATGTCTTGGGGAGCGAAATTAACATTAGCTTGTTAGCTTGCTGTATGTGTTTTCATGTAACTCAGCCGCTCTAGCATTCTGAAGCTCTGTGCTTTACTTCACTTACTCCAACTGCTCTTGATTAATGCGTCTTTTTGTTTGTAGTCTTTGCATTTGCTTTCACTGGCTACATGTTTCTCTTGCTCTTTACTGTCTTTCTCTCTCTGTTTGTCAATTCAGTTGTTGGGAAGAGGTAGTTTAACGTTGTTAGTGCTGGTGTTGTTTTGCTGTTTTACTTTTAATTTCAAATCTTTTAGCTGAATCTCTTTTTCCCCACCACTCACGGCTGCTTTTTTTGTGTTCCCCCTCACTTTTCTTCCACGACCACTGCATTACTCTTAACTTCCTCTTTCTCCCACTCTCACTTTCACACACGCCACTCTCATCACCACCTATGGTTGTGCCACTCACCCCATCTTATTCTCCCGCAACCCCGATCCTCATTCCCTCGCTCTTACAACCCCTGACTTCCTGCCACAGGATGTCAGACACTGCCAAGTCGGCATAAAGGAGGTAATGCTTGTGCTCGGGCTGCTTGCATCTTGCTTCCCTTCAGGCATCCTGACAGCTCTCTTTTCTGTGTGCAGTGGCGTGTTTGGGTGCTGCAGGTTTGACTGGCACTGTAAACTGCCATGAAGTATTAAATATGAAAGGTTACGGGGAATGAGAACTTGAGTTCACCCTGAAGGCATCCTCATCCTGTTGTCCTCGCCTTCATCTGTTTGTTATGATTCCTGAGTGCTCTGCACTCCTCCGTCTCTCTCTCCATGTTTTCCCCTCAAACCAGTTGTTCATTTTGACCCATCAAACATCCTGTTACCCATAGGTCCTGCTACCTGGGCAATGGCAACATCTAAACCTGACATCATGATTATCCTACTGAGTAAGCTTTTAGAAGAAGGAGATGGCTTCTACAAGGTCAGATTTACACAAAATTCACCTCAGATGTTTGCACAGATTTTCCTAAAACAAAGTCATAGATTCTCTGTATTTACACAGTCAATCATCTTTTCACTTACAGAAGGGTAAAGTGAAGGAGGCGGCTCAGCGCTACCAGTATGCTCTGAAGAAATTCCCCCGAGAAGGATTAAGTGAGGACCTGAAGACCTTTAAGGAGCTCAAAGTGTCTTTGTTCCTGAACTTGTCTCGCTGTCGGAGGAAAATGAATGTGAGAACAGCATGAATGTTTCTAAAAATACTCTTTGCAAGGTGTCATTCTAGCGCACCGTAATGCTTATGAATCTTGTGTGATGCTGTAATATTGTAACAGCAGCAGGCAGCATGTCTGGTACAACTGTGCAAAATAATGAAATTTCAACCCTCAAATTAAAAAATGTAATAGATTTGACTGAACACTTTCTTGGTTCCAGGACTTTGGTATGGCGGAAGAGTTTGCTACCAAGGCTCTGGAACTGAAGCCTAAGTCTTACGAGGCATTCTATGCTAGAGCCCGTGCCAAGCGTAGCAGCAGGTAGGGTTCTTCCATTATTTTATTTCCTTATGAATCAAGTTTCTTAAGGGTGGATTAATATGTCCATTGTCGCCTTATAGGCAATTCACTGAAGCGCTAGATGACCTGAGGGAAGCCATAAAGCTGTGTCCCAACAATCGTGAAATCCAGCGTCTCCTTCAGCGTGTGGAAGAGGAGTACAGGCAAGTTACCCAATCAGAGGAACCAGAGCTTGAGCCTCCTCCATCTCCACCACCATCTCCCCTACCAGTGGAGGAAGATGAGGAGCCCCCTCATCATACCCCTCCCCCTGAGCCAAGACTGGATGATATGGAGCCCGTCCAAGACTTGTTTGAGGATGATGACTTCCTGGAACAAGAGCTAGAGGCTGTGTCTATGTGTAATGCTTCCAGCCTTGCCATTATACGTAGTCCACCCCTTTCCCCAGGCCATCATGACACTGGCTACCTATCTGGAGGACAGGCTTTTGAGTTCCACCCAAGCTCCTCCTCCATGTCATCTCCTACCCATCACAGTTACCAGTCCACCTCCCCGAGTATCTCTCCAACACATCAGAACTCCCACTACCACCAGAGTCCGCCCCACTCCTCGTCAGCCCATCAGTCCTCCTACCGGTTCAGCCCTCCACCCATGGGTAGTGGAGGGAACCAGGGGATGGACTACCAGAGTCCTCCGCCATCTCCTCTTAGGCGTGGGGCTCCATACAGAGGTAGCCCTCCAATTGAGAGTGTGTGTCTATATCGTTCCCAGTCTGGCTCTCCAGTCCGCTACCAACAGGATCCTTTACCTAGCCGCCCTAAATCTCCACTGTTGAAGATGAGCAGCCAGCGCTCCTTCCAACTCCAGTCGCAACCTTCCCAGAGCTCTCAGACCAGTCAACACCACCAGGTTCAGGGTCTTCGCCTGCAGCCCTCTATGGCACAGATCGTCCGCACTAATCAGCCCAGTAACAGTTTGTACAGCCAGTTGGCACATCCACTCAGCAGTAGGTACCAGGGCAGCTCTATGGATGTGGACAGGGAGAGAGATCGAGAGCCAAGGCTGGTGTACCAGCCCTCATTGGATGGAAGGTCAATGTCTCAAGTACAATCCAGCCTTAGTGTGGGAGCTCTGTGTCAGCATGGAGGCCGAGGTGGGCCTGCTGGGGTTTTAGAGTCAAACTTGGGGAAAGACGAGGTCTCTCAGCGTCCTGCTTCAGCCTACCGGTCAGCTACAGGGGGACCCGGAGGCATGCGCTTCAGCCAAACCCCTCAGATAAGCCGTAGTCAGTCAGCAGCGTACTATCCTGTCTCCAAGCATGAACTTGAGAGAGCAGTGGCAGCCTCTGCTCTGCCACAATGCCAACTGGGCTCTCCAGAGATCCCCCACCTAGTGCGCAGACCTATCAGTGCCAATACAAGTGAGCTTAAACAGCACGTATCGACCCCCAGACCACTTATCCACTCCCAGAGTGTAAATCTTCGCTTCTCCCCATCTAGCAGTAATATCTCCTCAGGCTCCAGCTGCAATCTACCCCCTGGCTTCCGGCCCTCCTCCTCCATTGCCCAAATGGAAATCCCGCTGCAGACTACATATGAACGAAGCTTTGACGAGCCATCGACCCTCTCGCCCTCTCAGAGCGGACTGTACTCGGCCGAGCCCACCCGATCCAGAACCACTCCATTCATGGGTGTCATTGACAAGACCGCTAGGACTCAGCAGCAGTACCTTCACCAGCCTTCCCGGGCCTGGCCTTTGTCATCTCTGGAGTCGGTTATCACTAGCCCTACGTCACCTGGGAATTTGATCCACCAAGCCTCCACTGCTTCCTCCTACAGCCCACCTACATCTCTAGGCAACATTGCCTACTACAATAAGACAAATAATGCCCAGAATGGACACATGCTAGAGGAAGAGTACTATGCCCAGCCACAGCCATCCTCCCTGGGCAAGCTTGCCAATGGAGGAGGCCGTGATCGAGACCTATTGGAGCGAGTGAGCCAAGCACCAACGTACCAGGATGTTAAGGTGGCTCGGACAATGCCCGTGGCACAGGCGTACCAGGAGAACATGTACCGCCAGCTATCCCGTGATGCCAGACAAGGTCCCACCTCGCCCATCAAACCAAAGAGACCCTTTGTGGAGTCAAATGTTTAACAGGCACCCAAAAGGGTGGGCACAAAGGTGTGAGTGACAGTGAATGTTTGTGTCAGGTCTTGCATAAGAGACTGTGTAGGTGCAGGTTATTAAAGCCAGTATTTCAAGTAGAGGAAACTGCATAGAAGAAATACTTTTAATAAACTAAAAAAAACATTGTTACAAAACCTGTGTACAAATACCTGTGCCTACTTTAGGTCAACTCAATCTGTTGGTAAAAACTCGGACGGCACCCTTTTGGAGAATTAGAATATAGAGTACGTTAAAGTTTAAAAAAAAAGTTCTTTAAAGCTCTGCACAGTATATGAGAAAGCACATTTATTGACGTTCCACAACAGAGGCCATACACAGAGGAATAGTGTGTCTTGCCATTGCTCCCAAAGTGGATATGAAACTGGCAATCAATGTGTTGAACGCATTCACTCCTCACTTAATCCTTCTCTCTCTTCCCAATGAAATTAATCAAATTTGCTAGGCTTTCTGGACATGATATTGTTGAATTGTTCAATACTGTAAAAAGTGAAAATCTGTTACAGAAAAGCGAAGTTGTAGTCATAGAAGGAAAAGAGGAATATTTATAATTAATATGTTATATGATGTATAGAAATATTAAAGCAGCTTTTCTGTCAGGTTTATTTTGTTTTCTTTTTGTCTTTAATTTTGTATTTATTGATTTGGTCTTTTAGAAACGGTATCAAATATTTTCAAAATAAAGTAGTGACCAGAGGTTATTGTTTTTACGGTTATTACCTTACAGTTCTGTCTCCCAAGCAGAAATACTGTCAAAATTCAAAGTTGTAGTGTGGCAATAATATTAGTTAAAACATTTTTTGGGAATACGATTAAAAAATGTTCAAGTAATCCTCACATTTTGTGGATATGGCTTAGTCTTTATTTACAAAATGAGTTAATTACCAAGTACCGGAGTGGCAATCCTGCCGTATTTCAAGTTGAAGAATGTATCACACCATAGACGTCTTATGAACTCTGCAGTATGTATACTACTCAACACAAAGTTTCAGGGGCGTTTGTAGAAATATAATTTCTTTTTTCAGTTTCTTTATTGTTCTAAGAAGTGGCGGTATATCAAGTGAAATATGTTTGTTTTTAACTTTTAAACTTTTATTTGTATCTTTGTCTGTGACATTTTAAAGAAAGAGAGCACTTTATTCATTTGTAAAGATTGTATGGAATGTGAATATTGAGGGACTGGAGATGTTTTTTTTCGTTTTGTTTTGTTTTTGATCTGGGATGGGACGTCCTTACTAACAAACCTTCAGTGAACACTGGAAAATAACATGTGATTAGTTGTACTACTAGAAAACAAATAGCAGTCATTGTCCTTGGTGCAATTCTAATTTTTCAAACAAATGAATGAACGATAATATAAAAGAGCAAAATTATGTTTTTAAAAAGATATTAAAAAAGTGTATATAACAGCCTTTATAGTGCGCGGTGTACTTGCTGTATATAGTGGCCAAATGTGTTCATGCATACAAAACCCTGCTCTCCTTAGCAAATGCAGCGTGACAAAGACTTGACGAGCCTCACGTGTCAAACACAGTTCAGCGGCGTCACACACTACCGAAAATTAAACCAGCCGTTTTGAAATAGTGTATTTGTCGTGTAAGAATACAATATTAAGCTAGTTCCTTTTGAAGTTCTCTGCTTCGGATCGCAATACTATTAACACGCCGAGCTTAAATGTGGCTTTGGTCAGATCTTCTCAAAAATACTGTAAATGGACAGGTATCTAGACAGCTTGTCTTAAAGGCAACCGTATTCACCTTTCTGTTGCTGTCAGTGTAAACTTGCTTGAGTCTAGAGATCGCTCGTGGTCAACTTCGGGGAAAAGCTAAGTAATTAACACTTGAGGAACACAGGACTCTGATGTGGGCTCGTCAAGGGCCTCTTTAGGGTGCTGTGGTTTTTAAGTGGAAGTTATTTTATTCTGTAAATAACCTGACGCATGATTTACCCTCCATTCCCCTCTGAAATCGACATACACAGACATTCGTGAATCTGCCGTATGCCTCCCATTGAGGAACTAAACCGAAATAACGTTCACAGCTGACGAAAAAGAAATCTCACACTCATCTCCACGTGACATTTACCTCTGAAGGGTTTGGCCATTCTTTTTACCTTTCAGTTGGATTTGAGTTGATTTTAATGTACTTGCTTGCTAAGCAGAGTTTCTCGTCTGTAAATGTGAGCTTTCAGAGCGTTGTGAAAACGTTTAATGACTTCAATAAACCAGAATGTGTTTTTATCATGTCACTTGTCATTTTTATATGGTTTCAATCGTTTTTTAATTGATTCAGTATAAGAAACGCACAGCACTGGTCGAGCTCCTAATGTTCATTTAGTTGTGATATTACTATATTTTATCTACAAATGTTACAGAACTGTTAATAATCAAACTATTTGATCTCCATAATCTCCATCCAGATACGTTTTTTTTTTAACACACTTTCTCACACTTGCTCACCGATGGATGCTCTGCAGTGAATGGGTGCCGTCAGAATGCAAGTCCAAATAGCGAATAAAAACATCACAATAATAGACACAATAATGTCTTGTGAAGTGAAATGCTGCATGTTAATAAGAAACTTGTAGATGTTTTTTTTAGCTGTTTGGACTCTCATTCTGACGGCACCCATTCACTGCAGAGCATCCGTTGTTGAGCAAGTGATGCAATGCTACATTTCTCCAAATCTGATGAAAAAAAAAAAAACTTTTTTGGGTGAACTATTCCTTTTAACAGTCATTTAAAAAACTTCTTTGTGGTGAGTTCTTCACAGAACTTTTAAAAATCTCATTTGATTGTATTTGCTCACAAGCAAGTTTATTATAACCAAACATTTTGGTTTCTACACAAGAAGAGACAATTAAAGTAACTTAATAAAAAAATAAAAATAAACAGTCAACAACAGAAGTAGAACAGCCTTCTACAAAGTACTTTTTAAAAGAACAGCAACAAGAAACATTTTTTCTTAAGACTTTGCAGAGCAGCAAACCTTTTCAATTTTGCTCCAGAAACATTCTTTAAAGCTCCATATATGACTGAGCTTAAAGCTGATGGTTGTTTTAGTGTCGAGAGCTTACTGTATGACGACTGGTTCAAACACCAAAAGCTTTGACATTCACTTTTACTCCCTCTTGGGTTTGGCTGTGAGAAGATGCACAAATCCAGGCACCAGCACCATGACCACCTGCGGCACGATGCTGTACTTGAGAAAGAAGAGCGAGTAGAAGAGAAGAGGAGGAACGGTGGGCACGGGGAAGCTGCTGATGTAGTGGAGGGCTATGGACGAGAGGGCCACACAGAGAGTCCTGGGAACCCATGGAAGAGCCCATCCTCCTGGCTTCCAGTACTGTGCGAGTCCTAGTCCCAGCAGGACCCCGGCGTCCCGGTTCAGAGAGGAGAAAGGCGCTGTGTCCATACGAATCCACTCGGGGCGAGAACACCACCTCTTAGCCAGTGAGATTGACCTGTGGTTCAGGGTTCGAGACGGTAAGTATGCAGTGGGAACAAAACTGTTCATTAACATACAGAGCTGGGTAGATCACTGTTACTGATGACCAATGACATGACGAAAACTGTCATTAGTAACAATCTATTAGATGACACATCTGACAGATTTCTATTCTACACAATAATAAAAAAATATCTATATAAAATATAACAGCTATAAAAAAACATATCTCATGTTTGTCATAAGCATGAAGGAAATGCAGGGGGTTTGTGAGCTGATGAAAACTAATGATTAATATATCATAAAAACTGATTGCACTATATTTTCACAGTTTTTTTATGTAAAATCATTTTCGAACTGTTTTAAATTCATTTTAAATAAGTACTTTTTTTATAATTTTAAAAGTTTTGAAATTGCTTGTTTTATTCTTGTTATTATTTGTCTTTATTATTATTTTACTTTGTTTTATGTAAACCACTTTGAATTACCATTGTGTACAAAATATTACATATAAATAAACTTGCCTTGCCTACAATCAATAATTTTCAATTAACCTTAAAAAAAACTCAAACACTTAAACACTAAAAAATATCATATATAAATCATATACACACACACACACACACACACACACATATATATATATATATATATATATATATATATATATATATATATATATATATATATAATAAAAAAAATATTTTCAATAATAATAAATTACTGATATTGATATTTTGAGGCCCAATATGTTATGATCATGGGTAGACAGATTTGTCATTTAATTATAACAAATGGGATTGAGAAATTAAATGTTTTAAACTGAATAAATGTAATGTATTTTACTCAATATAACACTGTACACACCAGGAAAGATCAACCCCGATATTTTGCAGGGCACCGTGCATTAGAAGAGCTCCGAACAGCAGAATCAAGCTGAAGCGAAAGAAGAACAGCAGAGAGCGATCTTCAGGAACAGTCCTGTTCAGAAAAACCCCCAGCAACACCCCTGTGGAGAGAGAGCATGAACATACAATACAATACAATACAATACAATACAATATATTATAATATCTGACCTGCCAGAAGACCTCCGATGACTTGATGTGGGAAGTGAGCTAAGATGAAGATTCGAGAGAGGCCTACACAAGCCAAAAATACTGCATACAACAGATACGGCACTGCAGCTAATATCTTACTGTAAGAGAGAGATAGTTCAGTTTGCTTTACATATGAATAACTAACATTTCTACAGGTGCATCTCAATAAATTAGAATGTTGTGGAAAATCATCACAATTAAAAGAAGCAAAGACTTAACCTAGTTCTGTCTGTGTGCATTGAATTGATTTAATACACGAGCTTCACAATTTGAGTTGAATTACTGAAATAAATGAACTTTTCCACAACATTTAAATTTATTTTGATGCACCTGTGTATCACGAGAGCCTTATGGACAGACCTGCCGGTGCGAGTGTGAAAGAAGGAGGCCAGGAAAGAGACGATCACCCACCAGACAGCAGCAGTGACCATGGCGTGACCTGACGGACTGCCTGAGAGAGACACAGAACAGGAATCATGACGGTCAGCCGTCTTCACATCTGGAAATGGTTCAGGTACAGTGATGTGTGATAAGGAGGATGACTTTGCTGCTTTACCTGGGCCGGTCTCACAGGTAGACATGAACTGCTGGACTTTCGGAGGGTTTTTGGAAAACAATCCAGAATGTCCAATCCACCAATAAGGTCTCTCGCCAAACAGGATCCTGACATAAAAAGTCAACATGTGAAATCATGTGACTGAGAAATAAAATAGATTTTAAATAATCTATTATATACAAAATGTAAATATTGCTAGGTTTTACCCATTTGTCAGAAATACATTTTTAATCATTTAAAATATATAATAAAATATAGTACGGTCACTTATTCTTTTATATACTTTAATAAGTGCAGGTCCGAATATATCTGTTACAAAATAAAGCGAAAAAAAATAATAATAATAATAATAATAATAATTTTATATATATATATATATATATAGCCGTACATTTTTTTTTACATGTAACATATATATATATATATATATTACATGTAAAAAAAATGTCATGCAATATATATATATATATATATATTGCATGAAATTTTTTTATGGTACATATATTGCATAATATTTTTTTAAGGCACATCATATATATATATATATATATATATATATATATATATATATATATATATATATATATATATATAAATTAATTAATGTAATATATATGTTCCATACAAAATGTTTAATGCTATATATAGATATAAATATATATATATATATATATATATATATATATATATATATATATATATATATATATATATATGGATGTGTGTGTGTTTGTGTGTGTGTGTGTCAATATCAATTTACTAAATTGTGGATTATTAATTAACAGTGCATTTAAAGTAAATATATATATATATATATATATATATATATATATATATATATATATATATATATATATATATATATATATATATATCCATAGAGATATATTACACTATATTACAAACGTGTATACAAAAATGTATATAGTTCAATAAAAACAGTACTAATAACACTAATAACAATAAAAAAGAACTAATTTAATATACATTTTACAACTTCCTCACAGATGTGTAGACATCTGTCTGCTCTGATATTCCTGTCAGTTTCTCTTCCCAGAATGCAAAGCAGTGCGTACCATTTGAGAACTAAGTTGAGCCACTCTGATAAAGCAGCCACCCAGAGCACAGCGATGCCTGTCCGTCTGTGTGTGTGGAACACGAGAGGAAACACCAGCAGCACTGCAGCCTTCGGGTCTCCCAGATGAGAAGCGATCAGCCACAAACCCTCGCAGCTCCTCGATCTCTGCTGGAGCTCCTCCGCCATCTCAACACCCTGGCGGTATATGCTCTCCATTACAGGAAGATGAATAAACGACAAGCAGTGAAATTAAGATCCCTTGTTCATCTTACAGCTAATAGATACATTAAACTAAAGCGCCTGCAGGAGGCTTGTAATCTGTCAGCTGTGTTTTGCAAACTTCCACGTTATTGCTAATACGGGGGCCGCAGTGGGACAAACTTCACTAAAACGCATATTTTAAAAGATATCCCTTGAATGTAGACGTAACTTTTCGTAACATTTGGGACCTGTAGTTGTAAACTTTTTAAAATGCTTTTACCCATTCAATCTTTGGACAGACTTTCACTGCAAACTGTTATAAGTTCACCCGTATTTATTGTGTACATGTTCAAAAAATAATAATGTTAGAGATGGTGCAGCAGTAATAAATTGGGGCCAGTATATATGATATCCACACTATATATGATAAATGTACTGATGTAAATAAATAAGTTGATACTGAATATTTTTATTGATCCCCCCCAACCCCCAACTCTCTCATTTTGGATTGACTTTAATTTAATAAATGTAGTTTTATTAATAATCGTATTTATTTTGCAAGTTAGAAATTTTATTGACAAGTCAAAAAACATGATCAAGATGCGCTTTAATTAAACCCTTCCAAGCATTAAAACAAAATCCATACTGTTTTATATATTTTTTTTTATCTCAAATTATCTTAATTGTTAAATAACGCTCTGTACTTTTTGTTCTACATTTGAGAGAAATACATTTTAAATAGAAATAATATATATATATAATTTCGTGTCTTTGTTTTTGTGTGTGTGTGTGTTTTATCGAACACAGAACAAAAAGAAAGAAAGAATAAACAATAAACTGATCCTTTTCCTGTCACCTGACGTGCCTATGCGTCGTCACGCTGTCACGCCGTCGCATGCGTTTACGTAAAGCTCGCGCTCCGGTTTCCCTGGCGGAGAAGATGGCGGCTCCGGGACCGGGGGAGTATTTCAGTGTCGGGAGCCATGTCTCTTGCCTCACCTGTTTAGGACAACGTTTACAGGGAGAGGTGGTGGCTTTCGATTACCCGTCCAAGATGTTGACTTTGAGTATCCTTTATGTGCGTTTAAACGGCCGCAGTGTGAGCTGAGGCTCCGCTCGAGCGTGTTTATGTGGCCTCATTCAACGGCTATTCTTGCTTCATTTACTTTCTGTGTTGTCCGTTTGGTTTTCGCTTGGTTTCTTTTGTTCTAAGTTTGATTTGAGGTTGGTTCATATTTGGAAACGGTTGGAGAAGTGTTGTTTGTAGTTAGCGTATTGAATTAGCATGTCCTCGGCTCCAGACAGCATTAGCATGCTCGCTAAGCTAACGTCTTTTCAGCACTATTAATGGCAGCACTCACAGGACATATTACAAAATATGAATTAAATAGGAAATTATGTGTTATATAGGAAAAATACGCCAGGCTGAGTAGTATCAGCACCTTGGGTTTCTCATTATACGTGAGGGATCTAGCTGTACTGTTCTCAGATCAGTTAACGTTATATCAGACTCCCGAGTTTTTACTCATGCTGTAAAAATACGAGAGTTTGTTAATACTGTGATTGGAAAAACGATGAGCCAATTTCTAATCAATATATAATGGAAAACATATCGTAAAAAGGTTCCTTGCATAAAAATGAATTGGCTGATATTTTTTTAAGTACTGCCTATGTAAAATTTAAGACTTTAAGTCTGTAATCTATTTATAAATGTAAAAATGGCACGTTTTGTATCATGTTTAATACATCAGGCTTTTATTGCTCTGATAGTTTGATGAGAATATTATGAAAACAAGCGAGGAGGAAAAACACCTGTTTAATGCAGAGGCTCAAACTGAGCAAAAATATGAAATTTGGTGGAGATGTTATTATTTATGTGACAAAAAAAGTTAAAGTCTGATTCTGCTTGTAATGTGGATCAGTGAGATCTTTATCACAGTATAACAGACCGACTATATGTAAAATTATATAAATATCAGTTGTTACCAATAATGCATCTAGGTGAGTTGGTATTTAAATGCTTGGTTTGCGGTTTCATAATATAATGCAATGCAATCTAATGTTAATTGAGAGATAAACAAACATTCTTCTAATGTGTGATGATGATCCTGTTTGATACATTTTGACATGATTAAAAAAAAATATACATATTTGTATGGATAGTGATGTAAACTTTGAGTCCAGTAAATTTTAATGTCAAATTATTTTTAGGGTTACCACCAAAAAAAAGATTGAATTATAAAAGACATGTGAGCCACAACCTGAAAGTGGACTTTCATACTAAAAAACACAGTTTTTTTTAAAGTGAAGTTTCATTGAGATGAAGGAAGGCATGTAGATTGTGCAACATGTTTCTGAGCAATGTTTTCATCATGTTAGTTGCTTTAGAGATCCATGGACAATATGTAACCGTATGCTTTGTTTTAAGGATTGAATGGCTAAGCTGCTGTTTTTTTTTCTTTTCTGGTGTCTACAAAGATGGAGTCTGAAGTTGACTTGTGCATCTTAATGAATTAGTCTGTTTTCACACATGCGGTTGACCTTCATATATCTAGAAATCCCAGTTAAGTGTGACCTTTGATGGTTTGATTCGTTGCCCCTCGTCTTATTTTTTGTGGACTTGCTCAACCAGTTACTCATATTGGTTTCATTATGGTTTCATTTTCTATATTGACTCATTTTGTGTCTGGGCCTTACTTTTTTTTTTTTTTTTTTTTTTTTTTTTTTTTTTTTTGGAATGATCTCATCTTGATGTCTTAGTTTGGTTTCTCCTTAACCCTTCTCCCAGAATGCCCTTCCTCCAGCGGTAAGCCCAACCTCAGTGACGTCATCTTGGTTAACTTAGCCTATGTTTCAGAAGTGGATGTTATTAACGACCACACAGAGACTCCTCCTCCTCTAGCATCCTTGAACATTAGCAAGGTAAGCTCACATTTTATGCTTAAATCATGTTGAGAAGGTGAGTGGTCATTAGGGTTTAAGTATGGATATGTTTCTTACAATAACAAATTATTAAAAACATCAGATTAGTGTTGGGCAATTGGTCATTTTTCAAATCGTCATATCGTCAGCCAGTGAGATCGCGATATACAAACCTTATATATGCAGACGATGTACGTCTGTTTGTGGATGGAGACTCCTTCACCGACTACAGGCGCTAAGTGTGTGTGTGTGAAATGCGGTATAATAGGCTGCCAAATAAAAATCATAATTATAATTTAATACATTAATAGGAGAATGAGCTTAATATAGTCTTGACTATCGACAGAGACATCTGCTATCGTCGATACATGATACTATTGTCTATCGGCACAACTCTACTTCACATATCATGTACTAGATGTATTATTTGCCAGCACATGTTCAAGATGGAGAAGATCTGACGGTTAGTTTTGACGTGTTTTTTTCCACAGCTTGCCAGTCGGGCAAGGACAGAAAAGGAAGACAAGTTGTCCCAAGCCTATGCAATCAGTGCTGGGGTGTCTGTCGAGGGCCAGCAATTATTCCAGACTATACACAAAACGTAAGATTTCCCCAACTTTACATACGTTGTGAAACCAAATGCATTGGATGAAGTTTAAAGCATGTGAGATGAAGGCAGATCTGTAGCCTAGAAATAGTTCTCTTCCACCAGGGCCTGAGTTTTGTTTTGGAAAACTGTGGGAATTCCCCCTTTAGATGGCTCTTATGGGGAACTTTTTTTTTAATTTGAGTGGGTGTTGGGGTATTTTTTGTAGACCTATTTTCAAACTACAATCATCCCAACGTAAATGTTTTTTACGATTTATAATGTTGTTGATTCATGTTTACAGTGTAAGGAAGATACATAAAAGAATCGTGATGTCAAACTATGAATTGAATATGAATATAATTAATAGTCAGTAATACAATAAGAATAGATAAATGACAAGCAATTGCACAAACAATACAATAACAAGATATTACTAAAATGAACTCCGCTTTAAGTTGTTCAGGTAGTTATATCAGTAATTCTCAGGAACAGAAATGCCAAAATAATCTGTGTAAAATAACACTGGTTAATCTTTGATGCATAAATAAACATTAATGACAGACAGCAGCAGGTCTGGTTATTTAGGGTGCTGTCTCTTTAAGACCTCATGCACAGACCTAACACAAGATTTGTTTCTCAACTGGTTGCATTCACTTAATAGCCTATATACAGACAATGTTTAGTATATTTGTATTTGGCCATAAACGCAAAATAAGACTCGACACAACTTCATTCTGTAGTTACGATGAAGTAATACATGATGGCATCTGTCACGCAGGAATCTGAACTGTGGGAATCAGTATAATTATGTGCAATCCCGCAGCAAAATTCAAGCCCTGTCTACATTCAACAAAGTGGTCCGCCATGATGATTGAATTAAAGCACAAGGTTTCAATAAACGCACTCGGTTACTGAGAAATCAAGCCTGAACATTGAAGCGTAAAATGTGTTTGATCATGTTTGATGTTGTTGCTCACAGCCGGTGTTTGTTTGATCTCTTTGTGTTCCAGCATCAAAGACTGTAAATGGCAGGAGAAGAACATCATTGTTATGGATGACGTCGTAATCTCGCCACCATACCAGGTGGAGAACTGCAAAGGCAAAGAGGGAAGTGCTCTAAGTCATATACGCAAAATTGTGAGTATCACGCAGTATCATAGTTTATATAGTTTTCATTTCAGCAGATGTTGCTCCTCCTCCAGTGGCATCCATAGGTCAATGGCCAATATTAAAACTATATATTAAATCTGACTATTAACATCTGATTTATGTAACTGGCCCATGGCTGTATTTCCACTAACTTGTAACTTGCAGCAGAACCATGCATCGCTCGTTTATATTTCTACATGGCTCCTGTGATATACAGGAGCTCAAGTGGCTACTGTGAGTCACGTTGAGGTCATTAAAATGTCATTAATATTCTGCGTTCAGTTATTTACTTGTCAGGCAGGCATGAATTGGGAAAATTACACATTGTAGTCTTTATTACCTTTTGCAAAATAATCTGCTGACTGTGTATTAAGAGAGACATCCGTAAAATGTCTTATCACTTGTGTTTATTTTGTTCAATGTCTATATAGTTTTAAAAGGAGATCTTGGGCAGAATGATGAATCAGGTACTTCTTCATAAGGATAATTACATGGTGAAATTAGTCTCGCTCTCTCTGCCTGTGTCATCTCATTTTGTATACAACTATTTATTTGTATTTAAAAAAAAAATGGTATAATTGCAATTTTAGATTAGTTATAATTGTTTGATCAAAGCCTACGGATTAATCAATGGTTAGATGATTAATCATGCAATAACATTAATCGATAATCTAAATAATTGTTTGTTGCAGCACTACTGTATATTGATTTATGCATTGTATTCCTTTTATATCTGACTTAACCTGTCGGAGGATTCATATTTAATCTCTGTTTGAATAAATCTGTCAGGAAAATAATTTATGTATATATTTTTCCCTAGTCTTCCAAGTGTCTGTAAACACATTTATGCTGTTTTGCATTTGAAAGCATGTCAGTTTAATGAATTTGTCTCTGTATAGGCTGTTTGTACAGTGAATCGATGGATAAGGGCCTGATGGTGATTCCTTGTATTCAGCTCTCACTTACTATGACTTGCTTGTCTCTCTCTTGTCAGGTTGAGAAACATTTTAAAGATGTGGAAAGCCAGAAGTCGATGCAGCGTACACAAGCACAGCAAACACAGAAGGACTCGTCTTTATCCTCCTGAGTCGAGGGGGTATGGCTCATCCGGGGAGGGCACCACGGGCATCAAGGGCCTAACAGCTGGTCGAAACCAGCTCTCTTCTCCCCCTCGAAGTCCGAGGGAGGATGCACCAAGGGCCAAGGGTCTGGAAGATCAACAAAAGAAAAAAAAAAAGTTTTAAGAAAAAAAACGTGAGAGTGAAAAGAGTTCATTCTAAATTAGACTTTATAAAGATAATTTAAAACACCAACCATAGTTTCTTTGACTAAATTACAGTGTCTTACCCCCTCTCTGCCCCCTTCTCCCTCCTCCTGATTCATCTGAATTAGCTTTTCGTATTTTCTTCTCTCTTCCTTCGACTATTATTCCATTTTGTCAAAAAAAGAAAAAAAACAAACCAGTCAGAAAAGCTTGTTAGCTTTTACTTTTTATGCTTTTTTTTTTCCTCTTTCTTTTGGCTGTTTGTGTTCTACAATTGTCTGTCTGTTCTGTATTTTAAACAAAATGTGACTTCAGATGCCACACGTTACAAAGGACATTTTCTAAAATAAAAGTAACAATTCTGACTGTAATGCTGCACTTTCAATTGCTTTTTCAAAAACTCTGAACACCGCATGCTTTCAAAAGGGGTAAAAAAAAAAAAAAAAAAAAAAGGAAAAGAGGTTTGGTGTAAATACTAAAACACTGTTTTATTGTTTCTAATCAAATAATGTTTGATTTGTTTTGCGAAAACCACATTAGTTAAACTTCCTATGAGGAGCTCCTTAGATTAACAACAGATATGCGGCTGTTACAAAAGTAAACCAAAAGTAACATTTGCCAAGTTAAACATGCCATCATGAGCACATTTGCTCTTTCAAAGGTCTTAAATTAAAGTCATGGCTTTACATTTAAATTTATTCATTTAGCAGACGCTTTTATCCAAAGCGACTTACAGATGAAGACAGTGGAAGCAATCAAAAACAACAAAAAGAGCAATGATATATAAGTGCTATAACAAGTCTCAGTTAGGTTAACACAGTACACGTAGCATGGGATTTTAACTAATATAATAAATAAAAAGAAAACGGATAGAATAAAAAAATAAAGCAAGCTAGTTAGAGGTCTTTACACACACACACACACACACACACACATACATATACAATTGCATAATAAATGAAAAGAAAATAGAATACAAAAAGATTAGAAAGGTTTTTTAAAGAATAGAATTAGAATAGTGCGTGTTAAAGTTAGATGGTCAAATAAAGATGGAAGAGATGTGTTTTAAGACGATTCTTGAAGATGGCTAAGGACTCAGCTGCTTTACATGTTGCATGCTTTGCAAAGAAAAAATGCTTCTTCAGTAAACATCCTTAAATCAATATATATTTACTTAAGAGATCATGTCTTTATATCTTTATATATGTATGTATATGTGAATTTAAAAATCTTTTGGAGGTTGTGTTTTCAAAGCATTACTAATATAAATTGTGTGCTCCTCAGACATTTAAAAATATTGGTTTTAAAAAGTCTTAAATTAACCTTCATAAAACCTGGAAAAACACTGTAGTTTAGTTTCCCGTAATATTTTTAATTATTTTTATATAGTAGACAATGTAGATTACAATCTGGCGTACTGCTTTTGCCAAAAGCAAGCACTTATTCTCTAGTGCTATCGTTCTTCCTGGAGTCATTTTAGAAATCGGAAAAGAAATGTAATTCTAGATGCCTGTGTAATTAGAATAAGGTTTGGTGGTCACATATCTTAAATATCTTCAGCTACAGACTGCTGATAGCCTTTGAGTTAATTACACCGTTTCAATGAATTATGTACCACTGCTATGAAGGGTTTTGACTTTCCTTGACCCTATTATGGCAGTGTGAAGAGGTCTTGAATAATTAAGGAACACTGGAACCGGTTTCCATCTTAAAAATACCACAATGTAGTACATGTCAAAGATGGTGTTGGATGTTCCTTGAGGTTTCTGTTGAGATCTTTAGAGGAGCGCGTATGCTTAAGTGTAAGACTATATGTCCTGCTTCTAAACTGATGGACCGTTCAATGAAATATTCAGTATGTACCAAGTACTCTTGTTTCGTGAGTGCTGCAGTGTGCTTTGACGATAAATCAAGTCAGTGTCATAGAGACTTGAAAGCAGGGCTGGATGAGAGATGCTCTCCATCCTGGTTTTCTTTTTAAATGCTGAAGCAAGAACCAAGGCTGCAGGTGTAGTGTAGTATTATTCAGTTTATTCATTTAAGGTAGAAATCTGATGGGATTTGTTGAGGAAATATGACTGAGGCGTGTTTCTGCTCAACCAGCGAATTAATATTCGTCAAGACCGACTTGTGGTAAGTACAATTAGAGCTGTTATTTCTATATTGCTATAAGCACTAATTAATGCCTTCACAGAAATTTGATCTATGCACATCTGTTCAGGAAGAAAGTTGACCAACATAAAAGCAAAAAACTCTGAAATTATAAACCGATTAAAGGATTGGAGCTCTTTATATAATTTGGCTTCTCATGCCAAGCCACAAATCCTTATAGATCTCAGACTGCAAGCTGTTTCAAAAATGCATCATAAATGCACCAAATATACCAGTTAACTCTTCTTCTTCTCAGCTCAACTTGATGGTTCTGCACTGGGACGAACAAGAACAGTTTGCAGGTTAATCTAGAACATCTACGACCATTTATTTTGAATGGAGACTCTTTGAGCTAGTGAAGATGCTCTGCATCATATTATTACTCTTCACTTTCCTCATCGTTGGGAGCTCGAAGCTCTGCCCTCATCAGTGTTCTTGTTACGACGCGTCTGAGCTGGTGGACTGTCGATCCCGAGGGTTCACTCACATTCCCCACAGTATTCCACATGGAACATGGCTCCTGGACCTCAGCGGGAATAAGTTGTCGGAGTTGAGGAGTACCTCCTTTACTGGGATATGGGTTCTCCGGGTCCTCCTGCTTTCACAAAGCAACATGCAGGTGGTGCATTCTAAGGTGCGTTTAGTTTTGTGAATTTATTTTTCCACCTTTAAGGTTCAATGTTGGCCTTAATGACTCTAGAAACAAGCATTATCATCCATGGAATATTTCCATTGCACAAAAGTTTTTTTTATAGTGGAAAATGGTGCTTTAGATTACTGAAAGGTTAAGGGGAACCCAAAATGCCTCTTCTACACTCTTAAAAATAAAGGTTCCAGTATGGGGTTTTGACAAGAATACCATAGAATAAAAATTTTGGGTTCCTCAAAGATCCTTTCAAGTCAATGGCTATGAAAAGAACCATTTTTATTTTCTTAGCGCAAATAACTTTTTGATGAGTTGACTATTTGATAAGTGAGTTATCTATTCAAAATGTATCCTCCTACTTCCCTCTTTGGTCTTTAAATTGCAGCTTTACAGGATCATTAGCTGAACGTGCCTTGTTTGCGTTCCAGGCTCTTTCCTCTCTCACCTTCCTGGAAAAGTTGGACCTGGCTTACAACGAGCTCCGTGTCCTTCCTCCAGATTTCTGTCAAGGGTTAACCGCTCTTAAAGATCTCAAGCTTTCCCACAATGCCCTGGAACGCCTCGAGTCTCACTCTTTGGAGGACCTAGAAAGCCTGGAGAGGTTAGATCTCAGTCACAACCACATTCAGGTTATCGAAGTCGGGGCATTTCGTGGACTTACCATGCTAAGGCACCTTAACCTTGCATGGAATCAGATGACAGTCCTCCAAGGCGGCTTGCTCACCATGCAACAGAGTCTTGGAGTTCTTCTCTTGAACCACAACAATATCTCCAAGATTGAAACGGACGCTCTGGCCCCCTTACAAACCCTGACCATTCTGAACTTAGAAGCCAACCAGCTGAGGAGCCTGAAGTTCAAGACCTTCTTGAACCTCCAGACGCCCAGCACGCATCTGCAGATGTCGGAGAACCCTTGGACGTGCGACTGTGAGCTTCATCGCGTCTTCACTAAGATACTCCATGTCAGGCATCTCCACGTGGACGATTACATGAATATCACGTGCCATTCTCCGCTCTTACTGGCTGGAGCATCTCTGGGTTTGATGCACAGTCAGCTGTGTATCGCAGAAACGGCCACTGTCCTGGTCATTACCGCAACGGTGATGGTCACTGTGGTGGCCGCCTTGGTTATGGCAGAACGCAAGCGCAAGAATCAACAAATGAACCTGGAAAAACAAGGAAACGATCCTATGCCTTGGGAGTCTCGCAAATGAAGAAACCCAGCAGCTGATAGCTATACAAACTTATCTTATTTTACACAACAGCTCTTCATTTTTGTGCACGTAGTACTCACTTCAACATGAAATCAAAACCTATTTACTTTCCCAATACATGTTCCTAGTCTTATTTTGAATGGACATTACTCATCAAAATATAAGAGTGTTGTAGGGATGATGCATTTTTACAGGAAAAAACCTAAAAACAAGCATTTCAGCACTTTTGGCTCATTTGTCCTGAATTTTTATTTTTTTTGTATGTTGGTTAAATGCCTGAAATAGTTAGTCTGTGATGAACACAAGCTCAAGATATTTTAACATTTTATTATACAGCAGAAATAGCCCCTCCTCACTTAAAAAAGGTGGTTGGTAAGTGTTTAAATCTGTCTAAATGTAGTCACTTTTACAGACTTGTTTTATTAGTGTGACTTTTACAGAATTCCCATTTGTTTTTGTTTTTTAATACAGACTGAAAAATGTGTCCGAAGCTCAATGCTGGGATGTTGACGTCATGTGACTGTGATGTAGTTTGTTCATATCCAGGTCTAGCTTTCTGCTGATTGTATTTAGGCTTCAAAATGAATGAAAGTTGTGTTCATTTTGAAGATTATCATGCAAAACAAAAAGAGCATGAAACATTTTGTTTGTAAAACAGTTTATTTTTTGCAATAATCAAAAGCCAGTGGAAAAATCCCATTGGATTTTTTTGATGAGGTAACCATGTTGGCCTACAATGATGCGGCCTCACTGCAGCACTCTAACTTACATAATCAATATGGATATTTTCCTTGCTCTGAAAAATGTTGCATGACTTGTTTGTGAACATCCCTTGATCTTGCTAATTGTAGAAAACCTGCTAAAGTGAATTAGAGTTGTCAGTACTCCAGTGTTGGGCAGTGACCTCAAGATAAATGATGCATGAAAAGCCACAGAGTAGCTTTGTTTACTTTTTGCAACTCAATACCTGGAGCACCGACCTGACCTTCGGGGACGGCCTGTAATTTCTGTTTTACTTTAAATATACATAAGTGGATCTTAGTAAATAATGCAGTATTGTGTTCTTTGATGTTCTGAACCATCATTTTCTCGTTGACCAATTTATTTGCAAATCATTCAGAGAACTAACATTTTAAACTATTGCATAAGTACACTTGGAGTGATATTTAATCAAAATCTATTTACTCTATCCGTCCATATGTCCATCCATGCATGCATCTCTCTGTACATCCATCCATACGTCTAAAAATGTCATGCAATAATCAAAAGATTTTGTAGGTTCCTTACAAAACATTTTTAATTGTGATGCTCTTATAGAAGGCGTATAAGGAATGCAAACTAAATACAAGCAGCAAAAACTGCAATCGCATTTTAAATGTCGGTAACATGGGGGGAAAAAAATCCCACATTACTATATAGTTTAAGAACATCAAAACTGACGAAAATGTGTTTCTAAACTACCCTTAATTCACCATTCAACTTTAATTTAACATTTAGGACTCCTAGTCATTCTTAATCTTTAAATTATGCATTAAAAAAGGAAACAAACGTAATGTAAACAGTCTTTTGAAGACTCCAGAGCACGCTGGGAACTGTATCCTCGATACCTTCACCTCTGTCAGTTTCAGAACATTATTCTCTTTATCTTCAGCAAAGGTTCCCATGAGACACATGCTTGTCCGTACAGAGCTGTTGTCATATCCCTGTATCTTTAGCTGTCTGTGGCTAGAATAAGCACGGCTCCGAAGATGCCGACGTTCTGCCCGATGAGCTTGATCTGGTTCCAGAACTCCACGCGGCAGGTGCGGTGCCAATAACCGATGTTACCGTCAATGAACAGCACAACTAAAGGTAACAGAACGGCTAGGATCTGGGATGCCAGTCGCACGTAGTAGCCCGAGAGGTAAGAGAGCGCTAGCACCCCGAACACAAGCACCAGGAGCTGGACCGTGATCTCACCACCAGGAATGTGGTCCAGGTAGGCCAGCCGGTCTTCCTTACTGTGCTGTAGCGAGTAAACCTGGAGGGGAGATGGCATATAAAGTCTACAGTATCATATGGACATTTCTTATTTTTGCAGAGAAAACTGTTGCACACAATCTGCATGTTATGTAATGTTTATGTGTCATTTTATTGCATTGCAATTATGTTTTGCTCAGAAAACTATGCATTAAATGTCCTCTTAGAAATTATTAAGAGATAAAGAGTGACAAGTGAAGTTTAAATAGTTTTTAATGTAAGCAGTTTTGCGTTTTGGCCATGCATCTATATATACAGCATCTGCACCAAATTGCATATTTTTTGCTCAGTTCGGGCCACTTTTTATATATATATACAGTACAGACCAAAAGTTTGGAAATATTACTATTTTGTATGTTTTTGAAAGAAGATTCTTCTGTTCATCAAGCCTGCATTTATTTGATCAAAAATACAGAAAAAAAAATTACAATATTGTAAAATATTATTACAATTAAAAATAATTGTTTTTACATTTATTATACTTTAAATGATCATTTATTTCTGTGATGCAAAGCTGAATTTTTAGGATCATTATCACATGATCCTTTAGAAATTATTCTAATGTGATGATTTATTATCAAAGTTGGAAACAGTTCTGCTGCTTAATATTTTTTCAGAAAATGTGATACTTTTTAAGGATACTTTGATGAATAAAAAAAAAACATTTTGTAATAATATACACTACTGGTCAGTAATTTGGGGTCAGTAATTTTTATTTTATTTTAAATAAAATCAATACTTATATTCAGCAAGGATGTGATAAATTGATAAAAAGTGATAGGAAAGAAAATATATTATTAGAATATATACTATTAGATTGTTTCTTTTTTTTTTTTTTTTTTTGAATAAATGCAGTTGTTTTTAACTTTTTATTTATCAAATATATTAGACAGAAGAACTGTTTCCAACACACATAATAAATCAGAATATTAGAATAATTAGTTACATGTAACACTGAAGGCTGGAGTAATGATGCTGAAAATTCAGCTTTGCATCACAGGAATAAATTATTTTTTAAAAGTATTTTCAAATAGAAAACTATTATTTTAAGTTGTAATAATATTTCACAATATTACAGTTTTTTTCAGTATTTTTGATCAAATTAATGCAGGCTTGATGAGCAGAAGAAACTTCTTTCAAAAACATAAAAAATAGTAATGTTTCCAAACTTTTGGTCTGTACTGTATATATATATATATATATATATATATATATATATATGTTTGCATATGTGTTTTGTTTTGTCATATTTGATACATCAGGGTTTTATGATTCGTATAGTACGCTGAAGTGAGAATATGGAGATAAAAACAACATTCAGAGGCCCAAAGTGAGCAAAAAATATGCTATATAAATATATATCCTTTGTGTAAAAAATTAAATCAAAATTGGAAAATGTTATTTCATATATCAGCCTGTAGCTATTAAGGCTTAAAAATTACAAAAGTTTATTAGTAAAGGTTTAAATTAGTTTTTAATTGAATTACTTATGCTTATTTTACTGTCCATTAAAGTAGTGATTAATTGAAGTGTTATATATTCTTAGTTAATTGCATACATATAAAAGTTACCCTTTTAAATACTATATTACAACATTTTTATTTCTAGGGCTTTTCCAGGCCTGCATACCACCATATTATAATTCCCTAATATTCCTAGGTTTTCCATAACTGTGGGGATGAGACGACCGCACGGTCTGATCTGTTTCTGTGAGACTAGCAGTGATGAACTCACCATACAGATCAAGTAAATCCCCAGGAAGACCTGTCCGGTGGACTGCAGCGAGCGTGTGCGAGGTTTCTGTCTGTAAACCTCTCCTGCTCCACTGGCCAGCACCAGAAAGCCTCCAATGATGGCCATGGCTCTGGAGTACATCCTCACCTGCGGCGGTTATGAATACATACAGTACACAGAAGATGAACGCTGTGGCTGGTCTCGGTTTACACTTCCTCGAAACAGAATCGAATTACAAGCAATGGATGACTGACATTCAAAGCTTCCTTTGACCTCTGTATTATGATCAAAGAGAGATATTACTGCAGTTATATAACAATATATTGCAGATGGCTAATCCCTTGGGTGGACGTGATATGAAAAATGGATTTGCGTGAGCAGTCAGAGACACAGTGAAAAGGAAAACCAACAACTAAATGTGTAATTTGTTCAAATTCGAAGGTTAATTTCCATGTTAGAAACAACAACACATTAATCAATGGTATGAGTGATTTGAGGTCGGACTATGTGTTTTTTTTTTAAAGGCCAAAACCTGGTCACAAGCATTTTAGTGATTCTGGTTCAGCTTCTTGAAATCAATGGGTTAAAAAAAAAAAATGTTTTCATTATTAAAATATAAGGTCTGTGGTGAACAAGTTTTATTCTACAATATAAATCGCGTAAACGGTCGTACTCGTGCAAGCTATTCTAACTCAAACTTTGTATTTAAATACAGATTGAAAGATTTTCGGAGAAATTAAAGCAGTCATAAACTGAGAAAACACAACCGCCTTGACCTTTTGACATGTAAGCGGTCATCATACTATAAAAACATCTGTTCAGAACTCAAAACTGTCTCATTAGTCTAAAAACATATTGTAGCCAATCTGCCAAAACCACTTATGGTGTAATAGTGTGGCTAAACCCCGCCTCCGCAGAAGAAAACCCAACCCTTTCTGTTTAGCCCCGCCCACTGGTTCTACATCACATTAATAAAAGCAGTATGACCACTTTAAAGTCATGCTTTCTCGGTATAGGTCAATTATAGACTATGTTTAGATTTGTTTTACAACTTTTGTGATGGATTTAAGCTTTAAAATTGATAAAAGTTTTAAAATTGTTTTTTTCCTGCAATCATTTAAAAGCCAATACAAAGAATACTAAGCATAGAAACTACTTCTGCAGTTGTTTGGCGCCACAATAACACCGATATAACACTTCAACAATACAAGTTATACAAAAATGATTCCTTATGTTCAGATGAAGCCACACTGAATGTTTTTACCTTCAGCCAGTCTGCATAATGGACCTGTCCACCCACATAGGACACGTATGTGCTGAGGGCCAGATGAATGGCAGCGGCCAGAGCAAACCATCTTCTCTTCACCCCAAACGACATGAAGCTGGCACACAACACTGCAGCTCCTAAATCTAAATACAGGTAAGGCACCTGGATGTCTGGCTTCCTAAAAAGATCAGAAACATGCATTTCATTACGGATGTTCTATTGTGCATGTCCCATGTGTTTATACTGTGCTCCTGCACGCATTTGGTTGGGGTTCACGTACCGTTTCACATCCGCTCGCTCCGCGAACAGCATCAACATGCAGAAGCAGTTCCAGAAGCCGAACCGAGTCAGGATAAAAGCTCCGAACTGAGAGAAAAATCTCAGCGCTTTTTTACGAGTTGCAGCAGCCATGGCTCAGGATGGCGGAAGTTAGTATCATCTCCTTCCTAGGGATCGTGAATGAATCGCTGTTCTGAATCGAATCTTTTGAACAAATCAGTAGAGCAATTCGTCTTCGAACTGCAGTCGTAGATGCCAATGAAAATGAGTACAGTTTAAATACAAATTACACTTAGGTGTCAATTTTTTGTTTTCATTTTCTTTCGGAATGCAGATGTTTAACATAGTACAACGCATGCAAAAAAATAAATAAATAAATAATAATAATAATAAAATAAACAGAAAAACATAGAAAGGGGGAAATAATATAAATATAAACATATTTAAAAATGCTTAAATACATTTTTTTTTAATTCAAAGATTCTAATGTATCTATATTTCAGTCAACAAAACCATACATTTGCGTTTTATTTGTTAGTAAACTTGCATTAATGTGAAATTTGCCGCTTTGAAACATTTAATAAAGCCAAAAAGTAATATTTTGATACAAAATATTGTATCTAACGCTTCAATATAACTGAATAAGTACAGTGTCAGGATAATATGGTTCCAATAACACTTGGCAAAGTAAAAATGTATCTTTGGAAGATTTCAAAGGCACATTTTTCTTTCATCATCACACTGCAACGTGGACATACGTACATCGTGACGTAAGTATCATGATTCAATTATCTGAATCGGTTCCTTGAAACGGACTGTTCAAAAGAACCGATTTGCGGAAATGACTCTACTGTCCTTTCATGAACACAGGAAACTTGTTAGCAAATGTTAACCCTTGCTACTTGATACTAAAGACTGTACATTACACCTTAAAGAGACTTTGATAATTCTCTTCATGTGGAACAATCAGATCCGAGTTCCCCATTAGGCTGCATTCAATTAATTAATTATTTAAATTATTATTTTTTTTTATTGAAGCAGAAATAAATATAAAACAACTTAAAATTAAAACAATAAAAAGACAAAATTTAGTCATACTACTGTGATTGTGATCCACCTTGCCCTCGATGACCGCTTTTAAAAGTTACATCAAATTATATCTCTAAAAACATTTAAAAACAACTGCTTTTTCATTGCATCAAAAAAAAAAAAAGAATAAATAAATGCAACGATTAGTTAACCTTGGATTAATAATACAAACGACAATAGTTTTACTACAAACTTTTTAAATGCATTATTATTATTATTATTATTATTATTATTATTATTATTATTATTATTATTATTATTATATATTTTTTATTACTCACTGGCACATTGAGATAAGTGGAAATGCTTTTAGTGCCATCTAGTGTTTAAAAGATACAAATGCAACAACATATATCATAAATTAAAATGACTTTTATAGTGACTTTACATTTTCTTTATGACGTAATCACTCATATTATATGTAATTAATAACTGATTAACTCTTAATACACGGACAAAAATATAATTTAATGCATAATACTCCATAATTTCTTTTAGTAATAATAAAGTCTGAACCAAAACAAGGCTTTAGTCTATAGTTGATATGTTTGTATAACAGTGAGTCAGATGTATGGGCATCATGACCCTGGTGAGAAGTGAGGGTGAAGTTGTAAATCAAGCAAACATTATAAGAGTAAATTTGCATGTATAATTCACTGTTAGTTGTAAGTTATTTTTTGGTGATATTTAGTAGCAGTGTTTAAGTGAACATTGTTTCAAGCTTTATTTAAAACGACAATAATTTTTTTTTTTTGGTTATTGTCTTAAATAGTCTTTGAATGCCATCTAATGATTGTGGTTCGAAATATAAAAAGTTTTTTATTTTATTTTATTTTATTTATTTATTTATTTTTTTAATTTTTAGTGGTGACTTCTGTAAAGCATAGTAAAAATGTATCATAGTAATAATTTTTTTTCCCAGAAAAAAATTCGAATGAATGTACTTTTAGAAGTTCTGAAATCATAAAGACTCCATAAAGTCACTCATCATAAATAAAGGTTGCTAATCACGTACAAAGGGGTCCTGACCCAGATCAAGAGAAACCGGCTTACAGGTGAGACCAGGGCTTACCCAGAGTTCAACACACACTCAGAAGAGCACAGACGTATGAGTGGAAACACATAGCAGCTATAAATGAAGTCCATGATTCATTGGACTTGAAACACTCTTAATCATCAGATAATAGTTTTGTTTTTCCAACATGGGGAATGTAATAGAGCATTACAGTTATTAAGCAGATCGTGGCAGGAGTAATCCTGCTCTGAGCAGTTTATTGTGCGATGATGCCAGTGGACGACAGCCAAACCTACCTGAGGAAATCTGATGATTGAGTTCAGTTTGCATGTTCAGTTTAGGACCTAAGAGACCCAAACCCCCATATTTTACTTCATCACTGATTGTAAACATTATTAACTAGATAGCATGTCATCCATTACAGTTTCAATACATTGTTTATTTTTTTTAAAGTGTTAAATAAAAATATTATTGGAGTAAGTTTTACAAAAAATACTATTTCATTCTTTCTGTTTCAACATTGCATTGCATGTTTAATTCAACATGTTTCTTGCCTATTCTTCCAGAACTAACCCTAAACCTACTCTTATTATGGTTTTCCTAATCGAACCAATAAATAAATAAATAAATAAATAAATGTCCTGTCTCCCAAAAGGACATAGGGTTTGCTTTAACCAGACACACATGCACTCACAACATAATGGTTATCATCTAAGATAAATCACTTTTAGTGTAAAAATAATGAATTGCTGTTATTGTGAATGAAACATTTAGATGAAACATTTATTTTGTGTAGTGAAAATGATAAATTGTGTATTGAAAATTGAAAACATGATGAATGAAATGTTTGAAAAAGTGCACTTCTGATGATCTGCTGTGATCTTAGTACTAAGAGCTTTGAGACAACAACAACAACAAAACTGTAACAGAGTTATGTTTGATGAAACATGATGAGACAATGTGCTGTATAAACAAACCTGGAGATATTAAACTGATTCCAGATTAATATCACAGTATGACATGTCCACTAGGAAATGAATATCTACTGCTTCTGCTGTCCGATTATGTTCAACCAATGCTTTGCTTCTAGCCTGCTGTTATATGAACCACTCTGAGCTCTTTCTAGGCTGAAGTTTACATGCATTCATCATTGCTGCAAATCAATGCACAGTTTCAGGGAGAATGGCAGCTCTCTTCATTGTCCCGCTGCCCTTTCCTTCAGTATTTCAATGTTGTTTAGAGGTGACTCCTCGCGGACGTCCTAATGAGATCAGGGGAGATTGATGACATCAGAGCACAATCCCCCCAGGATCTACCCCTACACCTGTGAAAGAGCAAGGAGAAGGAGGGGTCCAGATAACAGAAATAGAGGAGAAGACTCGGAGATCAGAGCTCAGTCTGTTCACAGAACCTCCACGCTGATGATCTCCTAGAAGTCATCAGGACATTTCTCTGGCTGCTGCGAGTCCCATTCAACAGGTAAATGAGGATTTGTTGTTGTTTATGTTTGTGTTGAATTTACTTGATGGTCAACAAAAAATTTTTTTTTTTTTTTTTTTTTTTTTGCTGAAACCACCAGGAATTTTTTTTTCATGCAACCGTGAAAAGCATTTAATGAAGTAGCAATTTTCACTCAAACATTGCTGGTTAATTTCACAAGTAATTACAAAGAAATGGCATGTAACACTGAATTAAATGTGAAATTATGAAGTAGAAAAACTGAAATAGTATTTTCTTGTAAAACATGCTCAAATAATCACATTTAACATTTCTATAAATGCACAGCTTTTTGATAGTGACTTTCTAAACGTTGATTTTAAACATTAGTTTTTTTTTATAAGCATTTTCTTATGTTATAATCACTAAGTGCATTTTTAATATAGTGCTTTTAACAGTACACTCAAAATATCATCTAAATAAACTGATTTTAGTCATCAAAAATATGTAATAACTGAATCAACGTAAATACATTAATTCATCATTTAATTTTTATCGATTAAATCCTTTAAAATGTTATGGGTGGAAAGTCTTGTTAAAGAAACAATGGATCACTTTGTGCAGTGTACACGCATAGACTTTATGTTGAATATTGAGCTTAATTTCACTGATATCTTTCATGTATTTCCTCTGTATAGGCAGGATGGCTCGGGACATGTCAGATAAAGAAATCCTGAAGATGGAGCTGGAGCAGCTGAAGCTGGAAGTGAACACTCCCCGAATCGCGGTAGGAACTCAAACCATTAAAGGCACAGTGCACCTAATAATGAAAATTCAGTCATCATTTACTCACCCTTGTGACTTATAAAAAGATACTTTAAAGAATGGTGGTAAACAAACAGTTTTGGTTTCTATTGACTTCCATTGCAAAATTTCTGTCAATACCGAAACTGTATGGCGACCAACATTCTTTAAAATATCTTCTTTTATGTTCCGGAGAATCCCACAGTTTTCAGAGTGATTAAATGATGACAGAATTTTCATTTTTGGATGAACTGTCCCTTTAAGGTCTCCATCATTTTTTGCAGCAATTGCTTCTACATCCTCTGAAGGGTTACTAACTTGTTTTCCATTCTGAGGGAGATTGTGGCAGTCAATGAAATAAACATCACTAAACCATTTTCCTGATGATTCTTCTTCTAAGGTATCAACAACAGCCCCAGAGATCATTGCGTTTGTTGAGGGGAAGTCTGCTGAAGACCCCCTGATCAGAGGCGTCCCAGAAGACAAGAACCCATTCAAGGAGAAGGGAGGCTGCATTATTACGTAGCAATGGTCCTGGACTACTTTTATATAAAACATCAGTATTTGTACTAGAACCTTTTTTTTTTTCGTTAGTTTTAAATACAATACAGTTCCAGAAGCATAAGAGGATGTCCTCATGTCATTCAATAGCTTTTTGTGATATGTTGTTACCTGTCACTTTTTAAAATAAACTCATTTTGCAATTTAACCTTATGTTTTCCTGGTTGAATGTTACGGTATCAAAGGAAACCCTAATTTGATTTTAAAAGGATAGTTCACTCCAAAATTTAAATTCTGTCACCCTCAGGTCAAAATGCTGTCATTGTCAAATGCCATTTTTATATAGACACTAATTACGATGGTAGTCAATGGGAACCAAAACTCTTTTGGTCACCAACAATTTTCAAAATGTCTTATTTTATATGCCACATTTTATATTTAGACCGAATCTGACAGTATTATAGACAATGTTTTTGTCTCTCATTGCATGGACAAATTTGAAGAACAGAAGTCATTCAGGTTTGGAACAACATGAGGGTGAGTAAATAATGACAGGACTTTAGTATTTGGGTGAACTGTCCCTTTAAATGTGTAAGTGTACCACAAATCAGCATGGTTCTGAAGATGTCATGTCCTTTCCCATTGCATCTGATGCAGGTATTTTAAAAAAGATGCCTGCTGTGGCCATGAAAGCTAGGGTGTGCTCTGTGCTCTGTATGTGAAGCTCTGCAGGTAGATTGGTCTTCTGCTCATTGGCTGCTGTGATAATGGGATTTGGGTGACAGACCTCTCTGTCCCACTGAAGAGCAGCTGCTTCCTCTGTTTTGAGAACTTAAGCTCATTCTCTGGTTCTAATCTCAGGATTGAGCTTTTCATCCTGTAAGCTTCTTTTCCAACTTTGTAGCACTGCCCCACCGTCTCTCTCCAGCTCCTGTTTTAAAACTCAGTAATTGGGATGAACCGCTGAGAAAAACCCAACAGCAAGGAATTTTTGTTTCTTTTTGAATTCGCCGTTTTCCAGAATTCCAGAAGTGATCGCTGTTCCAGCTCAGAAGAATATGTTATAAGGGCATTTAACTAATGTTCCTATAAAGTTATAAAAATGTTATTTCTGTATATTCTCTGAACACTCGAAACAGTCAGTTTTTTTAAATGTTCAAAACTCTTTAAAAAAAAATTCTTGGCTATTCAGACTTTAAGGGAACATTCCATTTATATTATGAGAATGTTACTTTTGCATATCATCTAAACACTCGAAACATTCAATTTTTAGAATGTTTAAAAAATATTCTTGTTCGTTAAAAGAACATCTTATTTGATAATTTAGCAAAAATGATGAGAATCTATTCTCAGAACGTTCTGAAGCAACGTAGTAAACATTCCTTGAATAATGTATAAATAATGTTTTTATGCTAACGTTTTGAGAACATTATTAAAGGAACATGTGTTCAAAACTTTGAGAGAACCTTCTTTGAAAGTTTTGAGAATATTCCCTGTTAGATGGACTACGACTTTAAATGATTTGTCACGTGATGCCTATTTCCTTACCATTAAAAAATACTCTTATATAAATACTCTAATAATTAAAAAAATATTTAACATATATAAAATGTGCAAGGAAGCAAAAAGCTTCTGTGGATTTATTGTTATTATTTATTTTATAACAACACACGTTTGTAACCAAGACTAATATTAATTTGTGTGTGTGTGTGTAAATGTAAAACCCAAGCAGGCTGACCTGCACTTACTTTAATTGGACCTGGAAAACCTTATCAGTAGATGCATGTCATAAAGTCATATTGATAAACCGCACATATACAAAGCACAATATGTTTTTCACAATTTAGTCTTATCTTAATTACCTTATCTGTTCATGATAACCAGAAGTATCCATTTCTGCACTGTTGTAACACTAAACTTAACAAGATGAAAACTCAAAGCAGCTCAGTCGTGAAGATAAAGCCACAGAAGATCATGCCTCATGAACACTGCAGCAGCATTGATAAAAATAAAAATTTTTTGACTACATTCATGAAGTAAACTGAATCTCTTCTACTGATCTAAGGTGTCACTGTACTTTTCAACATTAAAGATTAGTTCACCCAAAAAAGGGCATGATTTGCTCACCCTGTCGAGTTGTTCAAAAGCTGTATGAGTTTCTTTCTTCTGTTGAACAGAAATTAGAGAAAGTTGACAGTAGCGATTAACTTTCATATATGAGAAAAAAAAACATGGCTACCGTCAACTGCTTGGTTAGCAACTTTCTTCAAAACATCTTCTTTTGTACTCAACAGAAAAAAGAAACTCGTCCAGGTTTGGAATTGCATGAGGGTGGGTAAATTATGACAGAATTTGTAATTTTGGGTAAGCCATCCCTTTAACAAGCTTCTTATTTTGAATATCTTTTCCTTAAAAGTTTTTTTCGTTCACATAAATTATTAGTGGTTTGATATTTTGTTATGCACTGCTAAAAACATTTTAACAATTTAACTTTTAACTCGTCTCCATATGCTTTCTGGTCTTCATTGTGCATGAACCAAAGTAAATGAATTATTCATGGTTTGCGTCCTGAACATAAATGTTTACATAAAGAGGACTGCTTTGGATCTGTATGTTGACTAAAGCTTGTATTAAATATTACCACACTTATCTTGATCGATTACTTATGATACTTGAGTGTTGCTTCACTGCAATCTCATTTTGAGACCTTTGCTCCTTGCTTGCACATAAAAGAAGACTTTCAACAAGGGTCCTTGCAGAGAGTTTCCGATGTGATGCACATTCTCATTTTTTCTCCATCTCTTTCTTAAAACTCCCATAGCGTTCCTATATGTGCAACAGTCTTTGTTTTTAAAGAAAACGGATCGATTTTTGACTTTGCAAAGTGAGTACAGACTCAATTCTTCAGGATGTGGCTGCTGATACTGTTGGTGTGTGTCCTGGTTTGGGCTGGGGGAACATACTGGTACCTGTTCAGCAAGCCGAGTCCGTTTACCGTGGAGTCAGTGAGGCCTCCAGGACCTTTAGAGCTGGACCAGAGGAAGAGGGACAAAGTGCTGAAACAAGGTGAATATCCAGAGATCTTTAGATGCTTCAATGCTTCTTTGACCTCTGAATGACCCTGGGAGTGTTTTAAGCCTGTTCTGCTAATCTGCAGCTTTTTATAATACTAATATAAACTCATCTTCAAAAATGCAACATATGAGCATGTTTATGGTGAATGCACTTAAAGAGCTTATGAAACATTATAAGCATAGTTTACAGAATACAGCATTATTTTTATACGTAAACAAAGTGACGTGTTTACATTTCAAGTCACCTTGAAACAGAAATTGCAAGTATTTCTTCTCTAATGTGGAATAAGAAAAAAGTAGGACGGGAATTTATTTTGTCCAAGACAAGAGTCATTGTCATTTGCTAATCTCATTTGAGTGACAGGTTATAGCCCCGCCCACAGGTCAATGCACCTCATCAGAGAAGAGAAGTTAATAGTTGTGATTAAATATGAGGAACCTGTTTATTTATGTATTTTTTTACATGTATATACATAATGATGTGCATAGATAAATAATTTATGTTAAACAAAAATTGTGCATTGTGACCACTCTTTTAAACAGTTTATACTGTAATGAGTACATATTAGCAAAAAGTGTAATTATTCCAAAAAATAAAATACAGTAATATACTTCATTGTAAAATGAAGGTAATGTTTTCAGACACTTTACTGCATTTTATTTACAATTAAATTCAGAAGATTTTAAAATGTACTTAAGTGTAAGTAATATAATCATGAAAGTATACTTTACACTTAAGTGGCCTTTTGTTTACTAATATTAGATTAGTCTTTTAAAAATATACTTAAATATAAATGTGATATATATGATACATGCATTACTATTTATTAATGCATGTATTTAGTATGTGTTTTTACGTATCTTGAGTAAGGAAATGTTTACAGAATTTCATAGAATTAAATTAGAATAAGTAAAGCTTTATTTATATAACACCTTTTAAAACACTGTTTACAAAGTGCTTTACAGAATAGAAAATTTCCAATACACAATAACACGCATAAGTCTCTTTTATACATGCATACAGTATGTCTCATTACCTTGGAAAGTAGTTATAGCTATTTCACATAATATGCCCTAAAACAGAACTGTTTAAGCTAATCTAATTATGTAAAGTCTTGTCAGTGCTATTGTAAAACAATTAACATGTGTGTCAATGGCTATGCCGATATCTTAATTAGATTAGCTGACTGTGATAACACTTGTACATATCAGACAAACCTCTTATTTGAAGTATTTTAGGGCTTTCAAAGATAATGGTGTACTTGGTGATATCTTGTGGCCTTACTAGCTCACTTATCAGACCTGTAATAATATACCGACCATCCGTTTCACCCACTTTGAGCACTGAATGCTGGGAATGAACCCAGATCAGGAATGGACTATTCCCTTTCCATATCAGTCATTGTGTTTCTTTCTGCAGTAAAATGTTACATAAGATTGCATTGCATTTTTTTTTTGCAATAGCCTATATGCACATAATGTATTATTTACTTACTGTATGTACTTCTAGGATTTACCAAAGAGAAGATTCCAAAGAATCTGGATGCGGTTGTAATAGGCAGTGGGATCGGAGGAATGGCGGCGGCAGCCACAATGGCCAAAGCAGGGAAGAGAGTCCTGGTTCTGGAGCAGCACGACGTGGCCGGAGGCTGCTGTCACACGTTCACTGAGAAGGGTTTTGAGTTTGATGTGGGTAGGTACCATCCCTTTCAACTGAGCATGGTTATTTTTTCATGTGTGGACAACAATAATTCACCAAAGTATGAAAATTTACTGAAACCTTACTCACCTTCAGGCCATTCATGATGTAGATGAGTTTGTTTTTAAATGAGAACAGATTTAGATAAATGTAGCATCACCAATGGATGCTCTGCAGTGAATGGGTGCCGTCAGAATGAGATTCCGAACAGCTGATAAAAACATCACAATAATGCACACCGCTCCAGTCCATCAGTTAGACTTGTGAAGCCAAAGGTTGCATGTGTGTAAGAAACAAATCCATCATTATATTCCATAATAACGCTTACTTCAGTGGAAAAAGTCTCTGGACAAAGCAATATTTTGGATAGAGGAATTATATTTTAGCTGTATTTTAATGGTTTAATGTAAAAAAAATATTTTATACAGACATAAGACATCGTCATAAAGTTGTTTAGATTACTCTTGGATTATCGTGAATTTTTTTTTTATCAGCTGTTTGGACTCTTATTCTGACGGCACCCATTCACTGTAGAGCATCCATTGCTGAGCAAGTGATGTGAAGCTACATTTATACAAATAGGATCAAGAAACAAACTCATCTACAGTACATTTTCATTTTTTAAACTATTTCTTTAGGCTCTTGTAAACGTTTTGTTTTATTTATTGGTATTTTACACTATTTCTGAAAGTAATAATAAAGTTTCACTTATACACAAATGCAACTTATCTGTGATTTTTCTCTCAACAATGTAATTTTGTAACGGCATGACCTTTTCTGGAAAATACAGTAGGCCTACAATTTGTTGTTGTTACTCAAATAACATATTTGTAGCATACAAATAAATTGTTTGAGAATAACAGTGATTTGAGAATTATGTGTAGTGTATTTATTCAGCTGGAATATGGAAATTAAACCAATCTTTGTTGCTAAAGTTGAAATCACACTTGTACTTCCAGTTGAGATTTTTTCTTCCTTGTAAATTGGGTAATGTCAGTGAATTAAATCACAATATTTTACATGTCAAAAGGACTTCACTACTTCGGTCAGCTGCATGAAAACGGTCTGCTGAAGGTCGCTATGGATCAAATCACTGAGGGTCAGATGGAGTATGTGGAGCTGCCGCAGCATTTTGACAGCATTGTGATTGGGGACAGTGAGAAACGGAGAGACTACGCCATCTTGAGTGGCAAGACTGAGATGGAGCAGAACCTGAAGAAGATCTTTCCAGATGATGTCAAAGCTGTGGAGGAGTTCTTTAAGATCATGAAGGTAGAGCGTGCATTTCCATCATCTCATATTATTAAACTAAACCAGTGCTAGTTACATTTACAGTTAGTGGACTGGACGATTGGTCAATGAAAATGTGCTCACTTTGCTGCTTGGAAAATCTGTTTTTATCAATCTAATTTACATTCATGATGAGAAGGTTTATCATCCGTTTTTGTAAGACACTTATGCATATGATACTAAGTTGACTTTTTTCTTTTTTTTGCACAGGTTACAGCCAGGAAGATTCATTATTTGGCCATCCTGAAACTGATTCCACAGTGGCTGGCTCTGTTTCTGCTCAAAAGTGGCATCGCTGACCTCTTCTCATCCGTCTTTAGTCTCTCAGGCATGAACGCCACTGAGATGAACAAGAAACTGACAAGCAACAAGGATTTGCATGTGATCTTCTCATATTTCTTCTACGGTGAGACTTTCAGTTCATGAATAATACAATGAAAGCATGCATCATGTGTTGAAATGAAAATTAAATAATAAAAAAATAAAAAATAAAAATGGAATGTATTTATTTTCAGCTAACTGCCCAGGCAAAAGAAGAAGAAAAAAAGAAAAGAAAAAAAAAATAGTAATATTTAAAAAAATGTTTATAAGAGTAATATTTAACATAATACATAATTGTATAGAAAATATTGCGTAAATTTAAATAGAATAGTACCATAGTAAAATGGCCCATATATACACATATAAACTGTACACATATAGAATGCCTTAGTTCATGTGTTCATTCAGTTGTTCCACTATCACAGTAAATTTTTCTTGTGTGTAAAAAAAAACAAAAACTAAAAAAAAATATATATTTATAGACCGTATTATCAGGGTTCAATGGGATAAAATACTCAAATGCAGAAATGCGACTCAAATGAAATGAGTGGTAGCAAAAGATCAGAGTCCAGACAGGGGACCACACCACACAGATGTAAACAATCATTTTTATTCAATACAACTCGCAAAAAAAAAAAAAAAAACTTTTCACACATAAAATAACTTGAGAACAATTTTTTTAAAGCTGTGTATAGTATTATAAACATTGTAGCTTTTTAAAAACCTTTTTAAGAATAGTTTTAAAAGGAAATGTGAGAAATGGAAAGTGCTTTTCTCAAGCTCAGACAGTAGAGCATGGTGCTCTCAATGGCAAAATGGGTTTGAATCTAATGAATTATAAGCATGAACTTGATTAAAACGTACATCTATAACATAGTGTACGCTTCGTCAGATAAAAGTGTCAGCTGATTTAAAAAATGTAAATAGTCTGGTCCTGTGTTTGCTGTAAGCAAGTCTTACAGCGTGCTATCATAAAACCCTCCGTCTCCCCCAGTGCCACCCTACACACCATTACAGACACTTTCTATGCATGTCCATGACCCTAAATCAGAAAAAGTCCGGAAAATTCATAAAAAGAATGTAGGTTAACCAGTATCTCTGACTCTTTTCTGCAGGTGTGCCTCCTAAAGATTCCAGCTTTATGATCAATGCTCTGATGCTGCACCATTTCAAGCGTGGTGCATATTACCCTAAAGGGGGCGCCAGTGAGATCCCGTTCCACATCACTAAAGTCATACAGAAATACGGGGGCAGTGTGCTGGTCCGAGCTCCGGTCAGTCGGATCCTGGTTGATAAGAATGGAGCTGCTTATGGTGAGACAAAAGTAGTCAGACTATTATGATGCATAAATCCAGTTTCTTCAAAATGAGTGTTTATGTGTTCATGGTTCTACCCACACTGTGGTTTGACTGACAGGAGTGACAGTGAAAAAAGGGGACGAGCATGTTGAGATTCGGGCTCCTGTCATCATCTCCAACTGTGGGATCTTCAACACCTTCCAGAAGCTCTTACCTCCAGAAATACAAGGCAAACCAGGTGAACACAATCTATGCGCTGCAAATAAATCATATTGTAATGTGTAGCTGCTCTTTATAGACTTCATGGATTCTTTTTTTAACCTCTCAGGGATTCAGAGTCGTCTGGATATGATGAGGCCCGGTAAAGCCTCGTTCCTCCTGTTCTCGGGGTTTGATGCGACGCAGGAAGAGTTAGACATCGTGCCCAACAGCATCTGGCTCTTCAAATCCAACGACATGGATGCCATGTCAGTATCACAAAAGATACATTACCATACTAACAACACAATACAATACTTTTGCATTTAAAATGTAGAATCAATATTTAAAATAAAAAGTGCGAAGACAAAATACGTAACCGATTTACCATGAAATAAAATATGCAATACTATACAGTACATATAGTAAGAACTAAATAAATGTCTTGTGAGTAATGTAATCACTGTTCCTAACTAAAGCAGTGACATAATGTTTGCTCTAAACCAAGACTTAATGTCTTAAGTAAGTAAAACAATTAATAAAACCCTCATGAAAAAGAAGTACACTTTTAATAAGAGCATTTATTATGGAAAAAATATTACTTTAAAAGAATATGATGTTTTTGTACACTTAACTGCATGTTATCTGCTATTAATTTAAAATGTGTTTATACTATACATTTATATTAACGCAATTAGCTAAATTTAAGTACATCTAAGTATATTTTTTTGTAAATCTTTATATGTAATTTCATAAATACTTCTATTGTCTTTGAAATATTGATAAAGTGAACTGAATGTTTTGATATTTATGAATTTTAAGCATTTTTATGGTAAACTAGATGTACTATTGAAACTTGTATGTATTTAAATATATTTATAATTAGACACCTAATATATCTAACATATATTAATTTTAAATGTAATATCAAATAAAAAAATATAATTCACAACATGAGTGCTTTTTGTTAGTCAACACATCAAAATAAGTGTACATGACAAAACATTGTTTACAACATAATGATTTAATGTGTACTTTAAAATGTTTAATTTTGTCATTATAGCAAAGTGCATTCATAAAACAAACAATCATGAAAGTGTGCTATCTTTAATTAAACTTAAGTGGCCCTTTATTTCCTTTTTGCAATACTATTGGCAACTACCTTTAAGAAATTAAGGACACAACAGTTCTTCAGTACAGTTTTGCACACTTCTTTTTTATCACAAGGGAAGAAAAACAACAACAACCATAATTCACATAATATAAAATAATATAATACTATGCGTTTGTAAACTAACATAATTTGCAATAAACCAAAATGATATGTTTTAAATGAGTAAAACAGTAAATGCAAACTAAGCGAATCATTTGCAGCAGCTTGAATCAAACACAAGGCAGTGCTGCTGACTAAAGCATGAAGTCTCTCTCTCTCTCTCTCTCGCTCTCTCTCTCTCTCTCTCTCTCTCTCTCTCTCTCTCCCCCCCCCTCTCCCTCTCCCTCTCTCTCTCTCTCTCTTGGCCTGCTTCCATACTTCTGTCTGGACAGGCTTTCTGCTTTCAGTCCACGAAGCAATTTTTATCGTCCTGCCTGTGGGAAAACATATTTCCAGCCCGTTCTTCCCTGTACTCTCTCTTGTTTTCTGATGGAACTGTATGGCTGATGATACACAGAGCATCTTTTTGAGCAATGCTGCTTGGGCACTTTCCTATTTTAAGAAAGGGTAACAAATGTCTATCTGGATTGGTCATGGGCCTTGTGTCTCACCTGGCGGAAACATTGTTCAAAATGTTGCCCCCTGTATCATCAGCCTATTAGCACATGTAATATGAGCACATAAAATACATGCAGTTAATGAACGTGAGCTTTCGCTTGTAGGATGGACGAGTTCTTCGGCATGAGTAAAGACGAGGCACCAGAAAACATTCCCATGATGCTCATCACCTTCCCCTCAGCCAAAGATTCCACATCACAGATCCGGCACCCAGGTAACATCCAAAGAACATCCTAGAAGTCTCTCCTGCCCAGCAAGGCTACATTTATTTCATCGAAAATACAATAAAAACTGTAAAATTGTGAAATATTATTACAATTTAAAAGAACTGTTTTCTGTATTTTAAAATGTAATTTAGTCTAGTGATCAAAGCTGCATTTTCAGCATAGCTTCAAATTTAAAGCAAGATTCTGTTTTATGTTAACGACACACTGATTTTCCAGGCAAGTCATGCATGACCATCCTGACCATGGTGAATTATGAATGGTTTGAAGACTGGAAAGACACTAGAGTGAGGAAAAGAGGCGACGATTATCACAGCTACAAGATGAGATTTGGCAACTGTCTCTTTGAATGGGCCTGCAAACACTTCCCAAAACTCAGAGACAAGGTACTAAACTCTGTTGCAAATTCAACATGTGTTACATGAGCATGAAGAAATAGTGATAAAGGTACCTTTTTAATGTTAAAATGCTTCTGTCCTGTGCCTGTTCAACGATCTGAGTAAATCAAGTTAGTCATTGATAGGTTTAACTAAAGAGACTAAACACTGAAAGTGTTCCGTTAGCAAATCATCTAAACATTAAAAATTGATGTCAACTGCTAATGCACCAACATACACAGTCATAAAGAGCCTTCCAAAAAAAAAAAAAAAAAACATCTCAAACCTGTCAAATGCAGAGATGCATAGAAATTTGATTGAGACACTAAAAGCAGAAACAATAAAAAACATTTCATTATTGAAATTAAATAAACATTACAATAAACATTGAATAAAAAATATATCAAAAATCATATAAAAATATAATTCCGAATATGAACTTAAATGAGACTGATCTGAATGAAATAGATTAAATGAGGAACAAAAACAGAGCAGGACTTGATTTGGGACACTGGGAATGGGGAATCGGGAAACTGTTAAGGATTACAAGAGCACATTAATTGCATAAAATAATGATGCACAAGTACAAGTAATCTATAACAACCACTACAATATTCAATATAAATAATCTTTATGCTTTAATTTAATTCTCTTTTGCTCAACAAGACAAAATTATTTGATCAAAAATACACTATAAAGACTTAGATAATATTACAGTTTATTAACAACTTTCCATTTCATTGTTTATTCAATATAAATTCAAACGAACAGCATTTATTTTAAAATATAAATATTTTGTTACATTATAAATGTCTTTACTGTCACTTTTGATGTAACTGATCAGAAAGCTGAATTGTCAGCAGCCAAAATTGTTCATTTTGATTTTATGTTGATTTCAGAAGAAATACAGAGTTCTGGCTTGAAACTTTAGATGGCGCAGTCCGATAGGTCTAACCTAATGACATCATTATCACATGGCACAGCTGATTGGTTCTCTCCTGTATCTGTAGCCAATGAGCTCGCTGCTCAACATTCAAATACATGACTAGAGCTTGCTGTAGCAGTTGCAGCTTGCTTCACAAACCCTCCACCTTCCCCAGCTCCACCTGTATAGATCTGCTACGAGGTGATTCATGCATGCTATATGGGGGTTATTTCATGTATATTGTGGATGTATTGGCAGTAGCAAGCCTCAGAACTCGCTCAGCAGCGTAGCAGATCTATTCCACCAAGACCAAATACATTAACATTATCATGTAGATTACCATTCCAGTGTGTGTGTGTGTGTGTGTGTGTGTGATTCAGCTGGTGTATCAGGAGGCCGCCACTCCTCTGACAAACATGCACTACCTCAGCTGTAACCGAGGGGCCATTTACTCTGCTGATCACAACCTGGACCGCTTCTACGCAGAAGCCATGGCTCGAAACCGCTGCGACACTCCTGTCAAAAACCTTTATTTGTCAGGTACAGAGCTCTTCCTACTATGTACGGTTTTCATAATGATGGCCATGATTAAATAAGGGACACAAAAACATCTGATAGAACAAAGGTAACACTTTATAATAACGGTTCATTTGTTAAAAAATATTCATAAAGCATTTATAGATCAAGTTATTAACAGAACCGATTGTTTTATCACAAGTAAACAGTAATACACTGTAAGGAAAAAACTGTAGATAATTTTGCAGTAAATAACAGCATAGAAAGATTATAAATGATTAAATTAATAATATTTCAGCTGGAAAGCAACTTTAGAAAGACAGTAGTGTCATTATTCATTATTTTAGTTCTGTGTTGATTTAATTTACTCTTCATGTTAATTTCTACATTTACTAAAACATTAGTAAAACCAAAGTCGTATGCTACTGTGTTTAGATTCCGTTTGAATGGAGAGAGTATTTTAGTTGATGTTTTTTTGTGCATTTCAGGTCAGGACATTTTTAGCTGTGGTATTGCCGGTGCATTGCATGGTGGTCTCCTCTGCGCCTCCACCGTCCTAAACTACCCTGTGTACATCGACCTCTTGTTTATCAAGAAAAAACTCAAGTGGAAGAAAGCAAAGGAGGCAGCGAAGCTGGCGAAGCAGAAGCAGCACTGATGAAGCTGTCAGGAGGGAGAACTGAAAAAATAGAAAAAAATTAACATTTTTTATTTTATTTTTTTAGCTAAAATGATGACAATAGAATGTCACTTTTCAATCCAGATTTGTAAAACTTTGTATTTGTAACATCAACACATCGCTAAAGCTTCTTCAACCAGACCTCCCACCTGTACTCTTCTAACACATGTCTGATCCCCATGGATATTTGTGCACTAGCAGGACTCAAAGGACCTGTGGGAAACCTCAGACTTCCTGGTTTAAGTGGACATTTCCCCTAGGACAGATTGGTTGGTATAACACGGCTTCTGATGGACGTGTGTATTTGGATGGGGAGGAGGATATGATATGAATGCCCTCACTGTGATTCACTGCGCCTAAAAAAACGCTCTGCTCCTGTAAGCCTGAGAATGTACTGCAATGACATAAACTAACGGACTAAAGCCTTAAAAAGTATGTTTTAGGAAAGTCATGTTCATTAAAAACACAGTTTTCATTAAGGCAAATTTGTCAGGGCTGAAAGTGAGATGCCACAGGAAGACAAAGCCTGTTAATAAAATAAAGTACTCCTCCTGTCGTCCGGCTAAAAGTTATGAAAATTCTCCAGGACTTGGATTACACATTTTCAAACAGGCCAGAATAAACAGAAATGAACTTGTTTAAGATGCAGAGGAAGAGCAATTTGTTTGAACAGCGACCAAAAGCACTTAAGGGAACCAAAACATATAGATGCAGCCAGATGGGTGAAATGGACCCAGTAATCTCAGAGCATTTCATGGATGATTACAACTGCATGAGAGACTCTCTATCACAGCACACCGAAATGCAGTCATGTAGTGAATCATATACAGTAGTAATGAATGCAAAACTAAACGGGAGCATAACCAGGCAGAAACTTTGGATTATGACAAGAAAAACTAAAACTGAATGGTTCAGACCAGGGTTATTACAGTTAACTAAAATCCTCAATAATTCTTACTTAAGATAAATGTTAACTGAAATGAGTGTTAAATGTGCGTGTGTGTAAATATGTATATGTGTGACCCTGGAACACAAAAGCAGTCTTAAGTCTCTGGGGTATATTTTTAGCAATAGCCAAAAAAAGCATTGCATGGGTCAAAATCATCTATTTTTCTTTTATGCCAAAAATAAGTAAAGATCATGTTCCATAAAGATATTTTTTAATTCTCTACTGTTAATATATCAAAACATAATTTTTGATTAGTAATATGCATTGCTAAGAACTTCATTTAGACAACTTTAAAGGAGATTTTCTCAGTATTTAGATTGTTTTGCACCCTTAGAATCCAGATTTTCAGAGTTGTATCTCAGCCAAATATTGTCCGATCCTAATACATCAAAGAAAAGCTTATTTTTTCAGCTTTCAGATGATGTATAAATCTCATTTCAGAAAAAATGACACTTAAGACTGGTTTTATGGTCCAAGGTTTCACATATATATATATATATGTATGTATAGTTTTTTTTTTTTTTACATGGAAAGCAATCATCAGGTTTGGTCTGATGGTTTCAAGTATCTTAACAAGTCTCATTCATACCATGTTTGCTTTATAAAAGGTCTTTAACAATGCAATGGAAGAGATGGTGCACGTGGTAGCTGAGCTCAAACGATCCTGCTGTTCACAATTGTGCCCATCATCATTTGAACTATCTTAGCATAGTCATTGGCTAAACACAGCAAATTATGGATGATGGGGGCAGGGTTTCTGATGTCTCCGCCCCCTGCAGTATTAAGCTCCTCCTGTGGGTGTGGTTTAATAGGGTGTTTTATGTCCCAGAGCTGTGCCACTGTGTAGAAGCCAGAAGATCCAGCTGTTTCTAATCTGAGTGGGCTATTCAGAGAGTCCGAGCCAGAAATACAGACAGAGATCTCTGAGGAAAGAGAGCAAACTTGGTTTTAGCGGAAGAGAGAAAAAGCAAGTCTAAAAATGTCTCATTAACTGTAAGCATTAATTACTAGTAGTATATTAACTGTACGGATGTGTCATTAGCTACAGGAACATTTCCCAATCAAAGGAGTTTGAACAAGCATGCTTTTGGCTTCAATAAATTCACAGAAAAACAGGAAATGGATTTATCTAATCTTTTCTAAGTAATAAAAAAGGAGGTTGTCTTTCACATCTGTCTCTAATATTTTTTTGTTCTATATCTAACTCCGTTTATGAGCACTGTTTGGCACATGCAACACTTCACTCCAATCCAAAAGATTTTTCCATGTCTGTGGAAAACAGGCCAGACTCGAACACAACAGCATGGCTTTGACCTTGGCGGTGGGACTAGGAAAATAAAGGGGCCGATCTCACATAACATTCAGCTGAACATTAACAAAACGTTAGTGCATACAAAAACCTCCAAATCAACAAACTGTAAATCTGTAATGGCGAAAGGAGCTGTTTTTGTACCTGTTCATATCATCATTGGCAGTGTGGTTGTAGGTCAGACAGGCTCTGCACACTCAATCAGTCTTGTTCTGCTGAAGGTGCTGCGCTTCTGACTCACAGGGCTGGAATTCTCTTGGCACCGTCTCTCCCCGCCGTTCAGATGTAGGATATATTGCCTGGGGTAGATTTTGGGTATGCACAACCAAGCAGGAGAAGGAGCGAGAGGAGGAGGCCTTTTAAAGGGAACATATCCAGGACTCAGGTCTATGTTCACTGAACAGAAACAAACAAAGGAAGTGAAGTCACATTCTTCACTGAGAAAAAAACTGAGCGACCGAAGATGGAGGGAGAAAATATTAAATTGTAACTTTCTTTTAAAGATCTTCAACATCCATAGAAACTTTACATACTAAAAGAGTATTCTATAGTGGAAAATATAAAACAACACACTCCGAGATCAAGTGTTAAGGACTCATTTTGAGATAAGCATAATTTTAAAGAAAATCATTTTCTGAATCACATAATTTTTTATAAATCCCGATAGGCAGCAAAATTAAGCTCAGGATGATAAAAAAAAAAGTGAAACAGTGGCCAGATGCATTCAGCACGTTTTTATCCAAAGTGACTTACGTTGCATTTGAAGTGTACATTTTATCCATTCATAGTATATTCACATATATTGAATAACTTTACTTTAATACAATGCATTTAACTTTAGAACAGCTACAAATAGCAATTAAAATACATACAATGAAGTACATTCTTCTTCTTTTTTTCACTTTTTTTAAATTTATTTTTTTCTAAATGTTGACATGAAAATCTTGACATTGAAAAAATGCAACTCCAACAGCGCATTTATTAGTCTTTGGGTGGTTAATGTTACAAGGTGAAAACAGTAAGGGCACCACACACACACACACACACACACACCCCTGCTGTTACACACTAATGTACTGCAGGCTCCCAACTACACTCTCTAAACAGACACAGCCCCTAATTCAGCTAAATAACCACATGCTGACAGCACGCCTAGCTCACTTAAGCCAGCTCTGCTTTAGCATATAATTGTATTGAAACGGTTGGGGTGGGAAATCCAATCACTCCAATCTCTTTTATTAAAACACTATAAATAAGGGATAAAAGAGTATTTGATAAACTTTACAATATGCCATACAAACCCTGGTACTCTGAATCACAAACATTAAAGAAAGAAAGTGTTTGTGATGCCATATGTCTGATCAAATTGAGCAATAGCACAAGAATGATATTCAGACTAACTGGACGTGTGTTGGAGTGTGATGCTACTCTTATGCAACAATTCAACTTACTTTTCACATCACTGTAAAAAATGAATCATGGGTCTTGTAATTTTCATCAAAAAAATTAAGGTGATAATTAAAAATAATGTGTGGATTTCATTAAAGAAATTTTGATTCAGTGTTGTATAGAAAATAATGAGGACTTTTTACTAATAAAACCAAGAGATGCGTTTTCCTCATTTTGTTTTAGGAGACTTAAGCAGTTTTGGTTCTTAAATTGGGGAACTGATTAAACTAAAATAATTAAGGAAAGAAGGCTGCCTATTTAATTTAAGTGAATTAGCTCGATTGCAGTTTTATTTTAGAGGTGATTGTTAGTTCCCAGCATGCTTTGCATACGGCTGGTTATAGAGAGTAAATTTTGAAAATAAATGCTACTTTATGTTTTTGAGTGAAGGGAGGCATCTATTAATGTTTAATGTTCAGTTACATTTGACATTTGTAAGAGTTTCTGTAACATCAAAGTTTCCATTGCACAGTGCAATCGTTACCACTGTGCAGAAGAGTAGTTCTTGTAGTTATGGATACTACTCTTGTAGTACTACTCAAGATACTCTAACCTTGTTTAATGAGCAGTAGCCTTGCTAGTGCTAGTGCTAGTGCTAGTGCTAGTGTTAGTGCTAGTGCTAGTGCTAGTGCTAGTGCTAGTGCTAGTGCTAGTGCAGTAGGCTACTTTCCAGTATTTCTCAAGTATTTTCCTATTTGAGCTGATTGGCCGTATACAGTCTTGTAAATGTATAAAATAACAAAATACAAACAGATCTCATTTAAAATCACAGACTTTTGAGAATAAACTTAAAATAAATGAGCACATTTCCCTAATTATATTAAATTTATTGTGCCATACACTTAATAATTTAGGAATTTTTACTTAATTTATTTGGGTAAATTTCACTAAAAAAACAACCTTAAAATCTACTCAAATATAATACGTGTAATATTGTTACCATAATTTTTTTAAGCAGTTAGCATGTAATATTTTTTACAGTGCAATATTTTCAGTTATGAAGCCACAGCAGCATGATTTGTAGTGGTGGTCTTTTCCTAAATGAATCGGTCGAGTGAATAATTCAATGACTCACTCATAAAGACTGTAATGGGACTTCAATTGACACACAGTTATGCCTTTGAAAGTTACTGAAATCACACACAAAAACACGTCCACACACAACTCGCATTGCATGCCGTGGCATTGTTTTTGTGTGGCAGACAGATAGTTGTTATAGTTTATGATGCTGCTTTCAAGTGCACCTGGGAAACTCCTCGTCTGGTGTTTCATTTACAATAAAACTAGCTAAGATGCATATACAACATGCAAATGTAGACTCCTGTACAATGGTGATACTAAATATATAACAATTTAGTTTTCAACACATCCATAAATTGGATAAATAAATAAATATAAATGCAAAAACACACAGCATTTTATATTCTTCATGTTGAAGAAGAAATCTGATCCGACCACAACTGATGTCATAATTACAATTACTCGTTCATAGTTTGTAATGTTGTGATTTACCTTTAATTCATGACTTCAAACAAAGACTTGTAAAAAATTCCTATGGGGAATAATGAATAGGAAAGAAAAAATCATTCCAGAACCAAAGCCACTTAAAAACTGGGCAGCTCTGTTTCACTTTATTAGATTATTCCACAGAATAACTTTTCTTTCAAAGAGGAAAATGCCATGTTTCTGTAGTTTCGTAAGATGTGGAAGGAAACTGTCTATGCTTATGCGCTCATTTTAGAATAATGACAAAATAATTCAACTAGCATTAGGATATTTATATATTTCACAGGCAAATCTATTTTTTGTTAGCGTATCATGTCAGGTTTGTTTTGTCAGGGGTTGTATGTGTGAGTGTGTCTCTGTATCCGGTCTCTGTCGACTAGTGCACAGTGTGTTGTCCCAGTAGGAAAGGGATGTTAGTGTGTGTGTGTGTGGTGTGTGAAGTGTTTTCTCTGGACACACTTCAGTGCCTTGAGCCATAATGGAGGAGGCGTTACAGCTTGCACCCAGACGGGAGGCTTGGCTAAAAATGTTTATATTGAAGCAAAGTCCAAAATCAGTGTGAGGGATAAAATTCCCGTTCCACATTTGTGTTCTTTAGAAAAATTCTTGACACCCAATGTAGCTGTTAGCAACAGAGCTAATCTACTAGAAATAAGTACAGTATATTATCGTAGAGACAATAACACTTCAGCAAAGTGCTGTACATCTGTCTGCGCATAATAACACTTACACCAGAGTTTACTGGGATTTTTTTATGGCTTGCAAAAGAGACGGTTTAAAGGCAGAGAGGATTGAGGTTGAGCTGCATTTAACCTCTGTTTATTTTTTGATCATGATTCACTCTTTCCCTTTGCAGTTGTTCAGTCGCTCATGGGTCTGTTTCTGTAGCCTGTGTCCTTCACAATGGTCAAGTATTGTCGATCTTGGTCTTTTTCAGAGGAATATTCCTTGTAAAATATTAAACAGAACTAGTGTGATTGTTGTTTATTGGTGCACTGAACTGATCAAAAGTTGCATTTTTTATAAATTTATATGACCATTTTTTTCTATTTCAGTTAAATACTATTCTTTTGAACTTTCATCAGAGAATCAATTAAAACAGTTTCCACATTGATAACATTCAAAAATGTTTCTGGAGCAGTAAATCATCATATTTTCATGATTTCTGAAGATCATGTGACACTGAAGACTGGAGGAATGATGCTGAAAATACAGCTGCGCATCACAGAAATAAATTATATTTTAAAATATTGTAAAATATAAAACGGGTATTTAAAATTGTTATAATATTTCACATTATTACTATTTTTACTGAATTTTTGATCAAATAATTGTAGCCTTGGTGAGCCATAGAGAAAAAATCTTTCCAGACTCAAATGTTTAAATGGTAGTGTAAGTCCTGTTAAATCTATTATGTATTTTGATTTTGATTTTTTAATAAAACATTTTTTTTTTTAAATGCAACATAGTAATGTATTATTGCGTGTGAAATGCTATTAGCAATAATTCATATAGGTTTCAAGAGTAGAAAAGATTTGAAAGTAGTTCACTTCTAAATCGGCTCTGTCTGCAGTTCACATCTGAAGAGATGACCAACGCCAGACCACCGTAAATCACACAACGCTCTCTCATAAATAACTGAACACAATGTTGAATTTCCATAAAGCCGGTAAATCAACCGTCGACCAAAACAGTCTCGTACGGATCCGTATGAAAATCTTTCGTTGCTGTCTGAAAATTATAAATGTGATTAATGTGACTAAATATTTTTGTTGAAAATCTATCCAGAGATAATCATTCAAACTAACATGGACATCATCATGATGCACAGCTCTAAATCAGTGCATAGGGAAGTTGTCTTCTAATTACTAAGATGATAATAATTGTTGCACAGAATCAAAGTTTGTTTAACCTGGCAACAATACGTGTCTGTGCTTGTGCTATTTTAAGAATACAGATGCTTTAAATGGCCTTACCTGTCTGTACTTTCAAGGATTAGATGCCAAATAGTGAAATCAATTTCTGTACAGACATAGCTTGAAATAACATTTCACTGTTATAGCACATGAGAAAGATCACACACATTGACCTAATGTGGTTTTATGAGAAGGAGTGCTTGCTCTGATTCTGGGTCTTTTCTAGACTACAGATGGCGATAAAGAGGGAGCTTTTGCTCTGTCTGCTTCTGCTAGTGAAACCATCTGGAGCAGTCATTTGCAGCTCTTCTCTGCAGATGGAAAATTTTAGGTGTGCACATATTGAAAACATGTTCAAGCGTAGTGAATCCCAGCATTAGCCGTGATTGAGAAAGCCTTGTGTTTGAGATGCAAATCAGGTGTAAAACCACCTATTCTTGTTTCCAGCTGTTCTTTAGTTTCAGTAGTTCACCTGCACATCTTCACCACATCCCTTTTTCTAGAGCATATCCATCATGGAACGGTAAGAACTTCAGTGACATGGATCTGGATGATGAAGAACCGACATGTGTTCGGTTGGTTTGCAGTCAAATTTTACATTTATTGCTCTCAAAATCTCTCTCAAAGTTTCTTTCTGAGCAATGCAATCATCTACACTGCTAAAAAAATGAAGTCTGATTTTTGCAGCAATGCAACAGAACAACAACCTTCAGTTCTCAAAAATAACCTTTCATTGAAAAGTTCCAATAAGAACCGTTTTGTCTTAATGTGAAGAACTTTTTATTAATCTGAGGAACCCTTTTACACTATAATTTTTTGTGCAATGAAAAGTTTCCATTAATGTTAAAAGTTCTTCTTGGAACCATCAATTCGCAATAAGAGTTTACAGGCTCCACGATTTGCCAAGATACCAAAATCTGCTAATTTCAAACACTTTTATAATATATTCCAGTTTGAGCAAATGATTTGACATTAATTTGATGTTGCTGTAATCTAACTGGTTGCCTCTAATTGGCAATACAACATTTCCTGTGTGAAATGATAGGCTAAGTCACGCTGTTTGTTTAATCTTCACAAGAGACCACATGGACAGATCTCTAGAGTAAAATGTCTTTGTGTGTGAGGAGAAAGCAGGGCGGGGAGAGAAACAGAGACGTGGTGTCCTGTCCACGCTCGCAAGTTGCGGTTCTGCAATTTTGAACCAGACAATTACCTCTCAAAGCAAGGCTGGCATAAAATAGCTTTATCATTATACGATGATAATGTGCTCTTGCATTTTAACAAGCACAGCAAAAGCAGTGAGATGTTCAGTGAGGCGTCTTGTTGCCTTGTTTTGCTCATGTGCCCAAATAATGTGTTTTAAAAAGCAGATTTGTATATGTTGTAAAGCAGCCATTTTGCCTCAGTTTTTATTCACAGTGTCCTGCTGTAAATGGTTTGTTATCAAAACTGTTTCACGCCGCAGATCAGCGCCTGAAGTCTCCATCTGCTTAAACACTTCAAGATGTTTCTAAACCTTAAACGCTTGTGTGAGGAATAGATGTTCCCCATCCCAGTTGCCCAGGCTTTAGCTTTGTTTGAAAACTCTGAATGATTATTAACAAAGGTGATTAATTTTTAAAAATGCATTGTTTTTCTGCACCGTCTTTGTGTCTGGGAAGAAAGAGTTCAAGAATAGACCAGGTCTCACACCAGCATTTTCAAATGAGGCGACCTCTTTGCAGGAGAAGGACTGAAAAGAGAGGGGTCGGATTTCACATGAGTGCATGGAAAAAGTAAGACTTCACTTTTGGATAGTATGGATAGGAAACATAAAAACTAAACACTTTCATTTGCAGAGAAATTATGACTGTTTGATATTCCTTTCTCATAATCAGCCAATGAGAAAATATGCAGGCTTTTGATTGATTGATTGATTTGTTTAAGGGGAGGAATGAGGGTCTGCTGTTTAAATCATTGTTAATTACACCTGCTGTTTTACTCACAGTGAATTTCTAACCTTTTCCCACACCAACACAAGATGTTTTAAATGTTAGTTCCCTTTTATTTTAAAAAAGAACATGTTTTGGTTAATGCTTTTATTGTTGATAACTTCAGCCGAAAATGAAAATGTCAGTTTGGCAGAATATCCATATTTCTCTTTTCCAAGCAATAAATCTGAGTAGGGAATCTGTTGAGCTCAAAAAGTGTCAGGACCATCATAAAAGTACCATAAAAGTTGTCCTAAGGTCCTATGAAATCTGGTTTTGCTCTCCAAATTCTTACTTCCCCCCCAAAAGTCTGCATTTACCATTTACATTTTTCTGGATTAAAGTCAAGGTAGATGATTCGGTTTGAATTTATTTATTTATTTTTTTTGCTGGTTGAACGTCTCTTGACAACCCGATAGCAATCACAAAATTAAGTGGTCTAAATATATTAATATGCATTTATAGTATCTGTGGAAAGTTTGGGGTGATAAAATGTTTGTCCAATCATATCCCTTGGTTGTTCGTGGCCGGCCAATATAGAACATTAGCTGGCATTATGCAAATGTGTTATCCAATGACGTGTAGCTTGAATTACTGATGACTCTTCAGTCAATTCTTTATTATGAGAGAGAATAACTTTGTCATGCATTTTGTCAGCTTTACAACTTTGCAGATCGTTTGCAATCACATACTGATACATTACGCACTGCATTTTCGAAACGGCATTATGGGGGCACTTTAATGTCTGGATTCTGTGATGGATTTTTCTCACAGGTCTATGATATGACTTAGATAAATGATGACAGAATTTTCTTTTTTGGGTGAACTATCGCTTTTAAGAGCATTCAGGTCAATTCAGATCATGGTAGCATCTGTAAATGCATATTTATTTGCATATTTATCTCTTAAAGATAAAACCATCAGATGTGAGTGAGTTCTGCTGTGGAAGAGCTCTGGGTGTGTCTGGACAGGAGGTGGAGGCGGGGCTTCTCCACGAATTCAAGCTTCTTCTTTTTTTTTTTTTTTGGTGAACAGGGGTTCAAATGAAGTTATTTAGGGATTTAAATGGAAGCAGATCTAAACCAGCCACGATAGAGGATTCGGGCAGGTGGAGACAGGCAAAAAACACATTGACTGTGTTGGTTTAGAGAGAGATGGATGGACTGGCTTCTTTCAGTTTACCTTTCCAAGTTGAGTTCTTGAGGATGTGGCAGTGTGGAGCCACGCACTCAGCTTTAACATCACAACGACAGTCAAACTTCGAGATAAATATATGCATGTATACACACTACTGTATAACAATCACAGTCTTGTGGAGAAAAAACCAAATGCTCAGAGCATCATTGGCTTTCACTTAGTGTCCTACATTTATTCACATCAGGATTCCTATGAGTGTTGATGTTAAAGGACGGATGAATACGGTGATGTAGGAATGCTGCCTGCTCATTGTCTCGACATGTTCGGCTGTGAGCCGGGGGAGAAACGCCTGGTGTCGGATAGCTTACCTCAATGTCTACCCATCGCACGGGTCAAGACTGCTCGTGATGTAAACAGTTATGATGTCAGCCTTAAAATAGATTGAGAGTTCTGAGGCAGGGAGATTTGTGTGTAGCACCATTTAGCTTTTGTTGACATTTAAGAGGTGGGCATGATGATTATGCTTTCCTCACAAGCCTGTCTTTCATCCTAATTTAAGGGTTTCTTCTTGGCATTTGTGATTTTATAACCCTTTATTAGTACACTGTAATGCTCTCTTATGCTACAGTCTTTTGCAAACAATTCAGACCACCAACAAATTCTCATTTCTTTCTGAAAAACGAAACGCTTAGTACTGACGCTGTGAAATTAAGCTCTGAAACACTAAATACAATTGGTTACACTTTAGTTTGGGGATCATTTCTCACTGTTAACTACAACTTTTGCCTCAATAAACTCCTAATTAAGGGATCTAAAATATTTAATATTAAAATATTTTTTTTTTAAGTACTAATAAACAACGAATATGCTAATAATACATTGGAGAATTGGTCCCTAAACTAAGGTGTTACCATAAATTTTAATATGCATTTTTGATTATTTTTCATAATTGACCATATTAAAAAAGAGGGATTTCTATGAAGTGTTTATATAAAGTTATATTTAAGTCAGTTTGTTTTTGTTGTTGCTATGAAAAAAGTATCTTATGGTCACCAAGTCTGGATTTATTTGATTAGAAACACTGTCAAAAATTATGTTAAAAATGCCTACAATATTTAATTATTGATATTAAAAATAATATAATATAATATAATATAATATAATATAATATAATATAATATAATATAATATAATATTGTGTAATCTTAATATTTTTGTGGAAACCACAAATTTCTAAGTATTTTTGTAACATTGTGAATTTACTTTTATATCTAATCAATTAAATGTGTACTTGCTGAATAAAAAAATATATTTTTTTAACCCTAACTATATATAGTTAGTTTTGGGTTAAAGGAATTAATATGTATTATATATAATAAATTATTATTATTATTATTTTTTTTTTTTTTAAGTATTTTCTAATATTTTTGTATATAAGCTCTTCTCCTTGCTGACTATGGAAAATGTTCCTAATCAGTCATTTATGAGGTTCTCTTACATTTCAGATGCTGTCTGTGTATGACAGCGAGCTGCTCGTGTAAGTTTGGGAACAGAACCATTGTGTGTTGCTGGCCGATTCCCCCTCCCAACGATGATGATGTGGCAGGCTTGACAAGTGATGTTACACAGTAGTTGTGTTTGCAGACTTCAGAGGACATCACAATCCAGCCCTTTCCTCTCTTCCTCGACATTTCTTTTTTACCTACATGATAAAGTGCCATACAGTGAGCTGCACACGTCAAACAAAGACACCATCAGCTTTGCATGATCCAGATCCCACTTCTAAACCTAGATGAACTGCTGAGGTGTGGGTAGAACTGAACTTGTATTCATGCACGGTAGAGATGAGTTTGGCCTGAGAGAGAAATGGGAAAATGTGAGAAACTAATGAGTAGCAGATTCTGAAAGCTTAAGTTGGATGCCTCAGAAAGAGTCTTCTGTACTTTTCAGCTCATATTCAGAGTCTTTATTAAATAATATGAAATTGTAAACAGTACTTTGCAGTAAAAAAGTAATATTCTATTAGCCTATATAGTGTTAATTTTAATATGCATTATCACATACTGATACCCACTGAAATAATACAGGTGATAAATTAAGTTCATTACAATGAACTTTACCACAAGCTGAGGTAAATACTTAAGTCAAATCAAGTCAAGTCTGCTTTATTGTCAATTCTTCCACATATACAGTACATACAGAGAAATGAAATTGTGTTATTCAGACCATTAAAAACTACAACTATTCAAATATTCAAATAAGTAATGTAAGATAAGTAAAGCAGCACAAGGCACATGGCAGATAGAGTGCAAACCAGTGAAGTAAACAGTGCAGATATAATTACTGTAGTGAGCTTATTTAGTCTTGTTAAAGTGTCAATGCTGGATGAGGTAGTGAGCAGACCAGTGCTGTACAAAGTGTCTGGTGCAGGTACCAGAGTGTTTGTGGGAGCTGAGGTTTAGAGTGCAGTGGAGCATGGGGAAAATGGCGGGGGGGGGTGGGGGTTCAAGGTCGGGATGGAGATGCAGATGGCTTTACAGGTGAGACAGGTTCTATAAATGTACTGGAGGGAGAAGAGAGAGACACCAACGATCTTCTCAGCTGCTCTCAGTATGCATTGAAGATTCTCTGGCAGGACGCGTTGCAAGCGCCATACCACACAGTGATGCAGCTAGTCAGGATGCTCTCGATGGTGCCTCTGTAGAAGGTGCACATGATGGGGGACGGGGCTCTGGCTCTTCTCAGTTTGCAGAGGATGCTGCTGTGCTTTCTTGGCCAGTACTGCTGTGTTGTCGGTCCAGGAGAGGTCCTCTGTGATGTGCACACCCAGGAACTTGGTGCTGCTCACTCTGTCCACAGTCGCACTGTTGATGGTCAGAGGAACGTGCTGAGTGTGTGCTCTCCTGAAGTCAACAACAATCTCCTTCGTCTTCTCCACGTTCAGAGAGAGATTGTTGTCACTGCACCACTCGGCCAGGTGGCTCACCTCGCTCCTATAGTTTGTCTCATCTCTGTTGTTAATGAGACCCACCACAGTCGTATCATCCGCAAACTTAATAAAGAGGTTGGAGTTGTGTGACGGTGTTTTTTACACTGTTAAAGAGTTGGATTCCCATGCTAAACATGGACAAAGTTTCAAAAATTAAGTTGTACATTTGAAGGAGTATTTTTGTTCCCAAAATACTCCTTCCGGTTTGTCACAAGTTTCGGAAAGTTTTTTTCGAGTATGGCTCTGTGTGACGTTAGATGGAGCGGAATTTCCTTATATGGGTCCTGAGGCACTTCTGCCGGAAGAGCGCGCGCTCCCGTATAGCAGAGCACTGAGAGCACAACAGACTTCACTGATCAGAGCGAGAGCGTCGCCAAAAGTCACAAAAGAAGTGTGTTTTTGGTTGCCAGGGCAAGACAACCCTGCACAGATTACCAAAAGAGAAACAGCATTAAGGGACCAGTGGATGGAGTTTATTTTTACAGAGCATCAACGGAGTTGTGCAAGTGTTTGTATTTGTTCCCTGGATTTCGAAGATGCTTGTTCACAAGGCCCAGTTTGACGACGGATTTGCGTATCGTTTATTTCTTAAGGATGATGCAATCCCAAGGAAAAAGGGTCACGATCGTGTGTTGGAACCGCAGGCGGTGAGTAAAACTGCTTCAAATATCTCTGCCTCCTTGTTAGTGCGTCCCCTCCCATGCCGGAGACCCGGGTTCGAGCCCCGCTCGGAGCGAGTCGTTGCTGCTGCTGCTCTCGTTCAGTTTCAGCCTCTGGATCTGATTCTGGATCATAAACATACGCTGAATCTGACTGTAAGCCATGGTTTGTTTTGGAGGATGGGTTTTCCCTCACGGTAATGTCACAGCTTCCACATGCTCTCAACACAAAAGCCTATTCGCGCTCGTGATTCTTTAGCTCCGCCCACACGTCACGCCTCCAGTCGGTCGTGTTTTTACGGGAAAAATCGGTACAGACTATATTTCTCTTATGAATATAATAAAACTAAAGACTTTTTGGATTTATGAAGGATGCAGTACTACTCTATATGTACTCAAGATTAACAGGAGATTGAGTGAAAACGAGCATTTCACCCCCGCTTTAAACATGTTCTAGTCAGTGGTCTTGAAGAACCTCTGATGACCCTTCCTGCCACATTTGTATCAGTTTGTGAACTGGTTTGGTGACTTTAACAAGTTGTCTGCATGCAGGCATTAGCATGACAGTGATGTGGTCTGAGGCACCAAGGTGGGGAAGGGGAAGCGCTTTGTATGCTCCTTTCTGGATGGTGTAAACAAAATCCTAAATGTTTTTACCTCGTGTTGGAAATTTAATGTGTTGGTGTATTTTTGGGAACACACTCTGTAATTCTACATGGTGGTTGAAATCCCAGCTATGATGAGAAAAGCATCAGGGTGGGATGTCTGGTGCTCACTGATGTGCTGGTACAGATCATTTAGTGCATCATTCCTGTTGTTGTTGTTGGAGCAGGGAGGAATGTAAACAGCAACAAGCAGTATGGGTGAATATTCCCGAGGCAGATAGAACACCTGGCACTTAATAGTCATAAACTCCACCAGGGATGAGCAGTATTTGCAAACCACGACAGCATCACAGTACCACGAATCATTGATGTAAACACAAAGCCCACCGCCGCGTGATTTACCTCCCGTGATGAGGACTTGGTATAGCGCAGTCTGGAACACTGTTGATAACTAGGGATGCACGATATTGGATTTTGGCCGATATTCGATATGCCGATATTTTCTAAATAATTTTGGCCGATGCCGATACCGATATCGATATATATACAAATATATACTGATATATTTAAACTTTAATTTTACTGAAGAGAAATCCATGTATCTCTTCTGTACTGATTCTACCATCAATTTATTATTTTACAAATGTAGACAGACATTCACATCTGAAAAACAGGTCAATTATTTCACTTGGAGAATATCGGTTTGGCTCATCGGCAGAAATATTCATATCGATACCGATGTTGTGCCGATATTATCGTGCATCCCTATTGATAACCCATGTGTCCGTGAACTCAAAAACACAACAGTCTCTTACGGTACTCTGATTTGATCGTAGTAATCGGATGTAATCCAGTTTAATGTCCAGTGGCAATATAAAGAAGGTGCACAGTATCATAAATACAAAACATGTTCATGGTAACATGCATGACATGATCAACAGAAGATGTGATATAAACCCCGAATGTATAACTGATATCACAAAAACCGTCCAGAATAATTTGTGGGTGGATTTAATGTGAGAGGACAAAAAAGTGTGGACTTTTTCACTGGATTAAGTGTTATCATGGACTGTGCCACAATTGTGATGTTTTTATTAGCTGTTTGGACTCTCATTTTCTAGGCACCCATTCACTGCAGAGCATCCATTGCTAAGTGAGTGATGCAATGCAACATTTCTCCAAACCTGTTCCCATGAAGAAACAAACTCTGCATCTTGGATGGCCACATTTTCTGCAAATAATGCAAATAACAGTGGTGAACTACTGTATATTTTTTTAACTGCTTTTGTGTGAGATTTACTTCATCTGATTTTAGACTCTCAGGTTGTGTGAAACAGTAAAAAACTCCACTCTACAGAAACAGCATCGAAGGAGGGGACTGAGTACTTGGCCAGACTTTCCATGATGTGAAAAGGAGAGAAATAGACCAAACACACAACCTGCTGTGGTCTGAGAAATGTCTCAACTAAATATGGCCATCTGCACTTAGCCAATCAGAGGGCTTTTGCAGAAGCTCCACCCACCCCATATTAGCACATGTATTTTTCCTCCTTGTCTTTGTCTTATTTTTCTGGCTGTAGTGTGACGATTATGATGATAGTATTGTTGCATAATTCCAAATAAATAGATTATGATTGTACATTTGTGAATGACTCCACCCACTGTCTAACAATCAGCCAATCAGATAACAGCCACACTTTGCTGACCAATCGTAGCACGTTCTTGCTATAACCAATCACATTTGCTTTACAATTTTTCATTTTCAGATGTATTTGTGGATCTCATTCTATTTATTTGTCAATATTTGTAATTGTTGAAAACCCTTTGCTTGTATTTGTGGGTCATAATCTATTTATTTGGAGTTATCAAACAATCTCCATAGAAGATGTAGAGAAAATTAAGTACAGAGATGAAGCAGAAGCCAAGCACATCGTTACTGAGATCATGTGACCTTCAGTAATCGCTGAGGTCTGGTGCATATAAATAGAAACGTGTCACAAAACATCCATGTAAATATAATGTGTTTAACCTCTGTCTTGTTTTGATAATGGCTCTTCACAGAAAGCATATTCTCTCACGTTAGCTTGTTCAGTTTTACACAAGTGTCTCTGCTTCTTCCAGTTTCCATCCAGACCCTTCTGTCTTTCCTTCCTGGTATTTCCTGAGATATTTGACGACACAGATTTCTGCCATAAATCACCGGAGGCCTGTCAGTGAAGCGTTTCGACCTGCTGGCTAAATCTGAGGGTTTGCACTCCTAACCTGTTGTCTCCTGTTTAGTGAAAATGCAGGAGTTTTAATACGTCTGTTTAAAAACACTTAAACGTAGCCTGAAGATACATCTTATAAATATTGGTTGTTTTCTATAGCAAACATAACTCAAGAAAATGTACATCAAATATTAAGAATTGACTTCTAGTGAATTGTGTTTTCTTACTCCTTTGGCAGATTGTGTTGTTTTGATTGTTTTGACTTGTTTAAAGTATAAATCTGGCAAAACATGATATTTTTGTTTAAAACTCAAGATAAATTATCTGAAAACAATACCATTCTAAAGTTTGGGTTAGACAGATTTTTTTAAATGATCAAATGTGTATTTTATGCTTCTCGAAAACAGTAATAGTGTGAAATATTAATACAATTTACAATTCTATTTGAATATATTTTAAAATATCATTTATTCCTGTGATCAGAGCTGAATTTCCAGAATCATTACTCCAGTATTCAGTGTCACATGAACCTTCATAAATCATATAATATACAGATTTTATTATTATTATTATCAATTTTGATAACAATTCATATTATTGTGGACACCTTGATGCATTTTATCAAGATTCTTTCATAAATAGAACGTTTTAAAAAGTATTTATTTGAAATAAATCTGTATTTTGATTAATTTAATGCATCTTTGATTAATAAAATTAAAAAATTCTTTTTTTAAATCATACTTTTAACCCCTACTAACCTTTGAAGAATAGTTTATGTAATTAATATATTGATATTTTAAATTGATTAAACTTTTTTCTAATATGCAATGATTAGAATATATATATTTTATATTTTATTGGAAAACAAGGCAAAGTGATTCATTTAAATGTATGCATTTTTGGGTCAGTGTTTTGATAATATTTATAAATTTATGTGTGGCTATTTGTTTTTTAATGCTTATCTTTATATAATAACAATGTGTTTGAGCTGAAATAAATGATGCAAAAAGCATCCCTCTCTTCCTCACATTTGTTTTCTCAGTCATGTCTCTCATGACACTTCTCAAAGCTGTGGTTCTTCCTCTGACCAACAGAAGGCGTCTCGCAGTGATGGGGATCCTTCACTTGTGGTAAGCAGCCCTCACAAGTCTTTGGTAGAAAGCCAGACTCATTTTACCACCCGATGCTCACGTTTATTTTGTGTTTCCAAATGTTTCCTCACAGTGTTTTAGTCTGGAGCGGCATCTGTGCTGATGATCCCAAACACAGCTGTCCATCACAGCATCAGAGGAGGCTTTGTAAAGAGCACAGGGACAATTTGAACATAAAATTCAAATAAGAAAATATTCCATTACTATAAGAATTAGGAAAATGCTTCTTATATTGTCAATATATGCTAAGATGTGTGGTCCTAATTATTTTCTCGCTCTACATGCATCTTTATAGACTACTGGTCCACGGGGAACTACAGTAACCTGCTGGGAGAGACTTTATATCACCTATAGTTTATTAAAAAAATCATTTGTTTGGACCCTTTTTATTTAACCGTCTGCTAGTTTTAACATGCATCTAATCACCATAAAGTGAATTTGTTAACATAAATGAATTTTATATTAGGATGACGGCAAAAGCTGATCAGAAAATATTGTTTTACAGTGAAAGAGTCCCTGTATGTTATCTAGGCAGTGATTAAAACAAAGATTATTGGAGGATTTTTACAAGAAACATTTCAGTCGTTCTACTTCTACATTCACAAGTTCATGTTTAAAATCGATATGTAACTTATGGATGCTTGGGATAAAAAATAAAGATAATTGCACATTTTATCTCAAAATCCTGCAAGAAAAAAGGAATAAATTCAGAATAAGATATAAAGTGTGAAATCAAAGTCACTAGCTTTATGTATTTATTTATCCCGCACTGGGTCTCTTTCTAACTATTTGTGCTATTTACTTGCAATTTCTGAGTGAAAACATAAATTCTACCCCATTTTTTTAATGCAATACGACTTTTTAATAACATTGAATGCCTATGAATTAAAACAATATGGTAGAATTTGACTAAAGGGTAAAAGTGGCAAAGAAAAAGTTAGTCTGTTCTGCTATTTTTGGTGGTTCACTCAGGTGCGTTTCTAAAAGAAAGTAGGATGTTTTTCCACCAGCAATGTTCACGCTTGTTATAACAGCGCAGCCTGAAAACATCTGGAATTATCGCTGGGTTTTAAAAGATCTCTGAGGGTTGAACGTCTCTTGTAAGAAGATGGCCTGTGAAAAGCATTTAATCTGGCAGATGTCGCTGAAGATCAGAAACATAGTCTCAAACTTTCCCTATTTTTTGCTTGTTTGAAATAAAACCATTTCTCCGTCAAGATTTTGTGTCACTGAAATGTGTTTTCCTTTAGTTTCTTTGAAGGTTCAAAGGTTCATGTGTGATTTATGTCAACCAGATCTCACTCTCTTTCTCTGTTTCACTCCTTCCAAAGACTCCTCCCATAGTCTTCAGTTTTCTCTTTTTCTTTACTTCGTCCCTGAATTAGTCCTTGGTTTCAGTTCCACAGCTAAAGAAGATGAAGTCTGACAGGCTGGGTAGAAATAAAAATAATCAAGGTACAAAATATTATTGAAGTTCTGGACAAAAACAGGTCCAGAGACAGATAAACGGAGGATAAACTGACTTCTCACTCACTGGATTGATTGGATAACCTCCAGAATCGAAACCTCTGCGAGTTTTTCCTCTCCGTGGGTGTGTGGGACAGACACATCCCTCAAAAACAATTTTAAAGAGCTGCTTTGCCACTTTTTTCCTTGTTTGGTTTAACAGCCTCTCATTTTGGTTTCATATTTTAAGCAGAGCTTACTGAGCCTTAACCAAGTGCCCAGACAGTCCACAGTGATATTTTCTGTGCCCCGTCACTTTCTATGTGGCAGTGTATGTGTCTATGACCTGTGCTGACCACGACTGACCTATAATTTAAACCCTTGTGGCTTCATTGTATTATAGTGTGTTCATGCGTTCTCCTATTCACAGGTTCACTCTCCCATGAAAAAGACAGTCAGTTCTTATGTGTTTATGTGGCTGCATGTGATTTGTAAGACAGCTACAATGACAGTTTAAATTTTAAGATCAAATCCATGAGCGCTTCAAAAGTGTCATTTATGGAAACCCGTTTCCGCATCAGAGTAAATTAAAAATAAAAGGCTATTGAAGAGGAAATTATAACTTTATATTTTGCAGCTGTGCCTTTATTTGTCATAATTATATCTTTAGATTTTGTATTTGCAGCTTTGTTTCTCGTAATTGTAACTATATTTTTAAACTGCATCTTTATTCTTTGCAATTACAACTTCATATTTTGCATATGTGACTTAGGTTCTAATAATTACGATTGTATTCTGCAATTGTACCTTTACTGTTTGCACTTGCAAATTCATATTTTGCAGTTGCAAAGTTGGTTTTCATAATAGTAACTTAGTAAAAATAGTATATTTTTAATTTCAGCCCCATATTTTTCAGTTGCAACTTTGCTCTTTGCACTTGCAACTTTATATTATGCAGTTGTGACTTTGGTTCATGTTAATGTGACTTTACTTTATATATTGTCATTGCAACATTGGTTCTCACAATTGCGACTGTATATTTTACAGTTGTGAGTTTGGTTCTCGTAATTGCGACTGTATATTTTGCAATTACAACTTTTGATTTTGGAATAGTGACTTTTGTTCTTGAGATTGTGACTTTATTTTCAATTTGAACCATATATTTGGCAGCGGTGACACTCACACACTATCTGGACAACTGCTTCTGATCGTTCTATCTAGCTGGACTTAATGACACCACATGAATGCAGTTGTCTGGAGATGGTTCCCGAGAGAGCTTCGCCACCTTCATCGAGTGGGCGCTGCAAGTCTCATCTGACTGTGGATATTGCAGCAGATGACACCAGCCCCACTCGGGACCCAGAGCCCAATCAAGGACCACCCAGCAGTGCAGAGCTGGCTAAGCCCACCGCAGAGAGCCAGCCCACCGCTTTGCTCACCCTCAGCTCACCCACATGGTCTGTGCTTGCTGCTGCTCTGCCCATCTCTCTCCAGTTCCAATTGTCTCGAGTCTGGAGGATCCCTCGACTCCGCCTTCAGCCTCTGAGGCCCAGACTACACCTTACTCCTGTGACCCAGAGGCTCCCTTGTCTCCACTTGAGCCCATCAGTCCATCAACTCCACCGGGCTCCATCATCCCTCTGGCTCCGCCTTGGTCAGTCATCCCCCTACCTCCACCTCAGGACTGCACTCCTCCAGGCTCTGGCTCTGTTGGGCTCCTCCTTCCCTCCGGCTCCACCTCTGTCCTCTGTCACTCCGGCTCCACTGCAGCATTCTGGATCTCTGCCTACACCTCTGTCACCGAAGCCTCCAGCTTGGCCCTACACATCCCCAGCTTTACCCTGGCTTTTCGCCTCTCTGTCGCTGCCTCTGGCTCCTCCTCCACCTGCTGTCCCACCTGGCTCCTCCTGTTCCAGTTCCTTCCTGTCGTCTTCCTGGCTCCTTCCTCCATCGTCAACTCCCTGGACTCAGTGGGTCTTCCTACTCCTCCGTCCTTTGCCCAAACATCCACCTGTATGGTTTTCCTGCCAGCCCTCTGCAATCCCCTATTACCATCCCACATCCACTCCTTCGTCCTCCTCCTAAGTCTATGTCCAAACCTCTCTTTTTCTCCATGGCTCTAGGTCACACCTCAGTGGACTGTTTGTTGTCCTATGCCCATATTTGGTTATGTTCCTGTTCTGGTTAGTTTATCTTGTTTGAGGTTATTGTCTAATTATTAGTTAACCCTTTTCATCTGTGTCCTCATTAGTTCATCCTTCTCACCTGTCCCTCATCTTCTCCCCTACTTAAAGTCAAGCCTGTTCAGTTCTGTTTTGTCAAGTATTGTCAATGTTTCTTCATGTGTGTGGTCCTGACCTGTTTGGACATAACCTGTCCAAAGTCTTATTGTAATTCTTCATTTTAGTCAACCTGCCTGATCCCACACACCGTGACAATGCCACTGCCATACATATGTCATTAGGGACATGTTATTCTTTGGTGTCAGTAACTAAAGGTGGGCTGTCAATCCATGTTACGAAAAACAGAAGAAAATAGCAATATTGTGTGGATTGGTAAACTTGGCCATGGAGAAAGAAAATACAAATAAATTAAACTTTATTTAAAGTAAATATATTATTTGCCATAGCAAAAAGTGACTGTATGAACATGGTCTAAGTAAGTCAAGCTAAAACTATTAACAAAGCAACTATAACTAAAAACATAAAAAAATAAGAATAATAATAATGAAAAAATAATAATGAAATACTTACTTGGACAAAAAAAAAAGTTTAAACTTTGTTTTAAATTAGTTTCAACTACATTGCTCATATACATTTAGTTTAACTTGAAATATCTAAAATTAAAACTATATAATTAAAAATAAAATTAATGAAAACTATAAAGACATATCAAAAAACAAACAAAAATGACTAGAAAAAATGCACAAAAGCACAAAAAGAAATTGCTAAAATGAAAATAGAAAAATAAAAACATTTTGAAATATGAATAAAAGCTATACTGTAATAGAATCTCATTAATGTGTATGTGCTTGGGTTTCAGTTACAGAAGAGCGAAGGGTTCGAATGATTTGACATATGTTCCTTCATACACGTTCAGAAAGGTTACCAATTATACTTTTTTAAATCTGATCTCTCTCTTTTGCTGCAAAATAAATAATTTGAGTAAATGATAGTTCAAAACTTAATTAATAGCAGATTTCCAAGACACACAAGAAGTCTTTATGGACACTAAGGAATTGTCAAAATATATTATTTTGCCCATAATTAAAAAATAAATAAATAACAAAAATAGGCTTTTATTGACATTTGTCATTGCAGTTCAATAAATTATTTTTCTAGGCACACATCAGTCTCTCTCTCTCTCTCTCTCTCTCTCTCTCTCTCTCTCAAGATGAAAACAAAGCAGAAATAGCCAGTTAATTAATAATGTGTCTAAAAAGAATGCATTTCATTTTTAATGATTGCACATTACAATATATGATGGAGAGCTACTAAAAATGTGAACACTCCATAAAACTGATGCAGCTGTGTCAAATTTCACAAATGGGAAACGTGAACACTCATCACTGGCTTTTCTTTGGGTCAATGAATGCGACCCGTTACTTACAGCGCATCAGACGTGGCAACACTAAAAAAAATGAGTGAGCGAAAGGAAAAGTTAAGGGAAGGCTGTGGTCATCACTGCACATTACAGTCCTTCCTATTCACCACAAACTATGGGTTTGCAAAAGTGAGAGAGAGAAAGAGAACATACTGCCTGAGTTTGAGGAGGGAGCAGAGAGCACTGTACATTCTTTTCCACTGAAGTCACTGTTTCTGCTCTATCCTCAAGTGCTCAGGGAGGCCAAAGCAGATGCAGGAAAATGTCAGAGACTGCCTTCAGCAGACATCGATGCAGCACCTCTAAAACTTAGAGTTAGATCTTGTGAAATAGACTACCATGAGAGGATTGAAACAATTGAAACTGAATCTGAAATTGAGACAAATCTGTTTGTGCATAAGCTTCTGAATACATATGAAGAAGAATAACAGAGCTACCCATCATGCCTTTAGTGCCTCATGAATCAGTTTTGTCGTTTTCCTTTGACAGCATTATGGGCCGGTCAGTCTCCTCCTCTTTCTTTTTTGCTATTAAGCATGAGCTCTGTCTCTAGAAGACAGGAATAGACAGTGTGTTCATTATGCTGCATGACTATAATAAAAATATTAAGCCTGTTGTTTTTAGCCGATTCAGCTTTTCATTTAAAACAGTTTTTTAAAACATTGAATTAAAAGGTAAGTGTAGAAACAAGTGAACACATATTGAAGTAAAGACTGAAATGTTATTGTTTTAAAATAATAGTCATTAAAAGCACTGTAGGTCTTAAATCAATCAATAAAAATACAACATAAAAATACCACGCCTCTCTCAAACGTGTCGTTTTCTACATAGGCCCTCCTACCCACAAGCGCGCTCTGATTGGATGACTGACCCAGTGCATTGTGATTGGCTGAACACTGCAAGCACTATTCGGAAATGTAACGCCCCTTTCCAAAATCGCGAGCTTCTTCTTTCAAAATAAATGTAAAGACAGTAAATAATGTCCTTAGTTTTACCATCAGTTCAAGCCCGAAAGAGGAACAGAATCGTGTGACAAACACAGTGATGAAGCTCATGTGTGTTTGCAGTACACAAGCCACGGACGGTTAACTGTGATGTGACCCTCTCTCTCTCTCTCTCTCTCTCTGTCTCTCTCACCACACACACATACACATGCACACACACACACACATGTGCACACACACACGTGACACGCAAAACTCCGCATTTGAACAGTCAATAGCAAATACTTAAACTAATAACATACTTACAGTAGCTGATTCAGAGGCTCCAGATTGTCATAGCAAAGTCAGAATGACCTCCTCTCTTAGGTTCACGAAACAGTCATCCATAAAATGCATTGCTGTTCTGTTGCAAGTAATCTTAAAGATTCCTAAATGCATCTACTTTTAGGAGGCCAAATAAAGTGCTTTTACTTTCTCCTACATGTGTCACGTGTTACTGACACTATGCTTTCTTTATTTGCATGAGCAATTGGGCGGCATTATGCAAATATTGCAACATAGTGATGTAGATATGTGGGGGCGTGTTTTAACAAGGCGTTTTAGGGGGCGTGGCTGAGTCTTAACTTTGATAAAGAATATCTTTTCAGATTTGAGACTTTAGTCTTTGCAACTTTACAGATCTTCTTCATGCACCAAGAGCTTGTAACACTCCAAAGAGAAAGAAAAACTTAAATTGCATCATATGACCCCTTTAAAATGAAAAATCTTAATTTGAATAACAGTTAAACACTGATAAATCCAGATGCACACAAAAAAATGAGCCAACTACAATATTATAATATATTTTCTTGTTGAGTATCATAAAAAAAAAAAAAAAACATTAAGTGATGTTGTTCTTCTTCATATTGTCAGAATAGCTGTGTGACTGGGTGAGGGCGGGACACAGCTGCTGTGTGTGTTTTGATTGGCCGGTTCTTCGGTGCGGTGTAGTGGCTGATATGGAGAGCATCAGTGGCTGGAGCCAGAGGGACAGATGGATCTACCTGATGTGCTCAAGTGAACAGAACAGATCTGTCATGAACACAGACAGCAACTGGGAACGGGGATAGGGAGGAGGAAACGTAGATTACTTTTAGTGCAGCTATCTGGCAGCTTGTGTGTTTGAGGAATGGAGAGGCGCTGGCTCGAATCAACACAGCAACAGGACTTGGCTGTGTTCAGAGATTTCTCTCTTGTAAGGTATTACTTACAAAGTTACACAAAACAGCTGCCAAATCAAATCATCCCTTAAGAGTCTTCAACTCGTGTTAGAGACACCTGTTCAAGGTCATCCAGGTGAAGGAAAATATTGTAGACAAATAAGTCTTTTAAATTATTTGTCATATATCACGTTGTATGTATATATATATATATATATATATATAAACATATATTTTAAAAAATCAAGTAACATTGAATTAAGCGTGACATTTTTACATAGAAAAAAATACAAAGAAACAACAACACATTGAATTAAATTAAAAACTTAAATGGTATTTTCTTGTAAAACATATATACTCCAATCATCTTTGTATTTATTTACAATTTGGAAAAATCTTTTTTTTAACTGCATAGCAGAAACTATATGAGCAGTCAAATTCATCATTTGCTGTTTTATTTATTGTCAGTTAGATCAAGCTAATTATTTAGCCTGCTAGTTTTCCCGATACGTCACTATAGGCCTACTCAAGTAATATATGAAACAGATCTAAAAAGAGAAAACTTATTTTATTTTAAAGGGAACATATTTATTTGAATTAAAATCACATTTATTTTCTCCTAAACAATAACTTCTGTTAAAAACGTAATTACTGTGAACTACAAGGTTATTAATCTTTGGTGGCCATTTCAAATTATTAACTTTTTTTATGTATTATGTTTAACAACCAAATTCTTGGTGGAAACTACATTACCCATGATTCTGCTAAGAAATCTCCACCAATCCAAGAAGAGCTCTTTAGCTCCGCCCACTTCAGTGAAACACTGTGAATGAGTCAGTCTCCCTATAGACTCAAACTACTTAAATATCTGCATCTTTTTATATTTGTCTGTCATTTTTAATTTGATTGTGTCATTCGCAATGCTTTGTGGGATTGTAGTTCTTTTCTTCATTAAAGCTGTTTAGTTCACAGTGTTATTTGTCTGATTTTCACATGCTTTTTTGCCTCAAATCAAAGTTCATTATGTTTTGATTCCCACTGTAGCTGAGTGGTTTAATTCATTGCTTATATCTCTCTAACAAAGACTTAAAAAAATCTCTAAGGAATAAAATGAATGGAGAAAAGTAACTCTGACTCCAAGATCACTGATAAAGTGGACGGGCATGATAATGCACTTCATTAAAAAAAGTATCCACCTTTTATGATTCAAAGCTCATTTCTCAGTACACTGAGGCCATTTAAATAAAATGCAAAAATCGGGTCGTGTAAAAATCCTAACGATATTGTCACCACATCTTCAATCCCATTCAGCTGTTTTGGTCCGCCCTGAGGGACAGTTTTAGATGCTGCAATTCATGAGATTTAACCAATCACTTCAGAGATCACTTAATTATACAGGTCTTAAAGCTACAGTGTCTCAATTCTCTTTAAATGACATCTGTTTGGTGCAGGAGACAGTAACTGTAAAACTAACCTAAACTTCATCACATCTGTTCGACACGTTGGCTTCCAGCATTCAGAGCTGTGTGACCCTGTTTCTTATGAGATTTGTGGGTGATGGGCTGCAGTCTGTCTGTGGTGGAGCTTTGCGACGTCTGACTCACACACATTTTCTGCTTCTCTTCCTGTTCAGGATTTTCCAGATGATTCATGAGACGCCTGCATCTGTGTGCCAAGCGAAGTCTCTTTATTCTGTGCACATACAAAATACATATTAAAACAGATTTTTCCAAGCTGTACTACTACTTACTACTGTTCTTAGTTACTTGCTGTCTTTGTAATTGTTTGTGAAATTTGCCACAATTTCTGACGGGACTTTTCTCGTCCTTTGTTTTCACCCCCACATCTCTGTGACTCTTTTTGCATGTGCTCCAGCCTGCAGCAGTGTTTAAGAGCGCTTGTGCTGTAATGTCAGGGAAGATGAGCTTTCCAGACGCAGCGCTGAGCTCATTTTCCCCACACATCTCACTGCTTGAGACTAACTCAGCTCTCTCTCAACTCTTCTTAACTCAGAAATAACAAAAAAAGAGGGGGGTGGGGATTCTTCTTGGCAGAGAAGATTTCAGGAACGCCACTGCTGGTGTGATGATGACATTTACATTTGTCTGCCAATTATTAGTTACCTCTGATTCATTTAGTTGATGCTTTTATACAGATTATCAGAACCTTTAAGAAAGTGAATCAATTGGAGTCCAACACAAAAATATAAATGAAAACATGAATGATACCATTTAAATGTTTGCAATTATATCTTATGCATTCAACACATGCTTTTACTCAAAACAATTTACATTGCAATGATGCATTTAAATACCTTAGATCAATTCATGCATAGCAATTGAACCCATGACACGTGTTGCTAGCGCAAGGCTCTATACTCTTTAAGCTGAATTTTTATGAAATGCATAAGTGTTATCTTGCCACTTATCTTGTAATTAGTCCAAAATAGTCCTTACGTCTAGAAACAAAATTATAGAAAACATTCAAATTTTTATTTTATCATATTATATCTGGTGCAACTACATATTTTACATTTAATATATTTATATTTAAAATTTCTATATATATTATATTTTTTTCTGCATTTTTGCATTCAGTGGATGGGATTAAATTGAAATGTCTATAGGGATTATTGCAATTATCAACAAAATTAAAAATAATATGAATAAATAAATAACTTTTAATAATAGATTAATTATATATCATATTTATATCTGTTACATCTCAACATGTCTCCAACATATTTCAATAGTATATATTTAATGAACGTTTTTTTAATTATATTATATTATATTATATTATATTATATTATATTATATTATATTATATTATATTATATTATATTATATTATATTATATTATATTTAATGAAAGTTTTTTTTAACTTTTTCTTTTTTGCCTTCAGTGGTTGGAATTACCTTAAATACATTTATATATATATATATATATATATATATATATATATATATATATATATATATATATATATATATATATAAATAAATTTATTATTATTTAAGTCAAAACTTCTTTTGGAAGAGATGTCTGATATTGCGATGTGTTGGAGCAGTTCTTGCTGACGTACTCAAGCTTGAATTGCTCATCCCCTTTTTTAACAGGGAGGGATTTGAACTGGGAAAATCTACAGCCAAATCTCCTCAACGTACATGAAATGTTTATTTCTCCTATATCCCTGACTCGCAGCGGATGTTTACACACGTGGCCCAATTTAAAAAAGAAAGACATGGAAGTGTAATGTGTCTTCATATACCTTCTCCTCTGATAGGACTTTCATTTATCACCAAGCTTTACCAGTTGAGTTACAATGCACACAGAAAACAGTGTGTAGCCTCCAATTGTTTCATGCTTAAAAGAAGTTAATGCTAAAAGATACAGAACCAAACACGACAGCAAAGCCAGGGAGTGAGGAACAAGAGAAGAAGTGGAAAAGCTATTTTTCAGAGTTGAAAATGTCTGCCAAAGAGGCTGGAACTGGTGTCTGGAAGAGACTGAAGAATAACCCTGAGCTCCACAGTGTTGAAAAAACACATCTGTGTTCAGCCTGATGTAGTGTATAATACTGGCTGAAGCATTTTCCAAACATTATGTGTTAGGACATCCAGCACATCTAATAATCACCACATTTAGTAACTGCAAGCTTTTCGGCATTCTGTTTTCTTTGTATTTTGGGTCTGTTTGAACTGTTTTTATTTCCGAAGTCTCAGACTCTCTGTGTCTTTTCCCTTCAGAAGGTTGTGTCATGAGTTCCAGCTGCCGTTTGCACATTATCTGTAGTCTGGGAAAAATTCAGTCATATTTTCCATTCTGTTTCTTTCTTGTCTTTTCTCTCTCTGACTAGGGATGTAGGAGGAATTGAACTTGGAGGAGGAGAACAAGACTTAATATGTGTGTCTACAGAGACTAAACCCAGCCATTAATGAGAATACGATGGACTGTGAGAGAAAAACTGTGTCATGCGCTAACGTTCAAAACTTTCGGGTCAGTACAAGAAATTCATATTTCAGTTCAGTCAGGATGCATTCAATTAAATCAAAGTTTACAATAAAGAGATGTATAAAGTCGCTGTAAACAGAGCTCCAATTCTAACTATTAACTATGACTTTTCTGCTCAGTAAACTCATTATTTGCTGCTGATTAATTTTGAGGTAGTTGTTAAGTTTAGATATGGGGTGGATTAAGGGATCTAAAATATGCTGAATAAGACATTAATATGTGCTTTATAAACACTAATAAACAGCCAGTATGCTAGTAATATGCATGCTAGTTAATAGTGAGAAGTGATCCCTTAAATGAAATGTTACCCTGAGTTTTTGTTTTCTCACAAATGCAAGTTTATATCTCACAATTCAGAGAAAAGAAGTCAGAATTGATTCTTCGCAAAGATGCAACTTTGTTTCAACGCACCATTTTAAAGTTTAAGTCCACCAATATTAAAGGGATAGTTCGTCCAAAAATGAAAGTTTGATGTTTATCTGCTTAACCCCAGGGCATCCAAGATGTAGGTGACTTTGTTTCTTCAGTAGAACACAAACCAAGATTTTTTAGCTCAAACTGTTGCAGTCTGTCAGTCGTATAATGTAAGTGAATGGGAATCATGGCTCAGAGAGTCCAAAAAACATACACAAACAAAACCAAATTAAACCCTGCAGCTCGTGTTGATACATCAATGTTTTAAAGACACAAAACGATCAGTCTGTGCAAGAAACTGAACAGTATTTATATTGTTTTTTACCTTTGATACACTACAGTGCCTGAACTGTCCTGAGCACATTTGCCTCATCTTCTTCAGCCAGCGTGTGACATGTCTTCAAATGGTCTATTTGAGAGATAGGTGGTGATAATTCACTTATAGAGATAAGTCTGTGATCCACTGTAAAGCAAGAAGAAGAAGAAGACACTTCAGGTACAAGCTATTGAAAATGTGCTCAGGACAGTTAGGACATTGCTATAAAAATCAGAAGTAAAATACTGTTTCTTTCACAGACCGATCAATGTATCGTCACAAGCTTCATGGTTTAATTTGTTTTTGTTTTTGTCAAATCCGTGATTCCCATTCACTTTTAAATTTTAGTTTGTGTTCTACTGAAGAAACAAATTCACCTACATCTTGGATTCCCTGGGGGTCACCAGATAAACATTAAATTTAAATTTTTGGGTGAACTATTCCTCTAATACTCTCCTGTCTGGTTTGTGTGATATGATCTCACAATTCTGACTTTTTTTGATTGACAGGCGATATGACTTAAGTTTATATCTCGGAATTCTGAGAGAAAAAAAAAAAACAGAATTGCAAAATGCAAACTCACAATTGCAAGAAAAGTCAGAATTGGCAAAGTAAAATGTTTGTAAGTCTTCTGACAAAAGTTGTCATGAAATTATTTACTCAATACTTTACAATATAGATTTTTGTGCATTTATAATGCAATGCTAGACGTCTCAACAAAATGAGTAAACATCTTCATGATCTGTAGTTTGGTGCTCCAAGTTTGGGTTGGGTCGGAGGAGGTCCATGGGACACGATCCATGAGGTCTGTTTTCTCCTCCTCCTCCTTGCACTTTTTTTCACAATTCTTCTGCTGGTGACGTGGTTTGAGAAAAGAGCACAGTGACCTGGTAATGAGGTCAATGGGTTTTCGTGGGCCAGTTTTGAATTAATTTCACACAGCCTTTCATTAACTATAAGCTTCCTGCCAGCTTTAACAATGGATAAGACTCTCAAATGCAGAAAGAATAACATTTACGCAATGCAAGAGGTGCTTTTGTGTTTAACTGCTTCATTGAAATTCCACCGCTAAATCAGAGACAGTAAAATACCGGCCTGTGAGTTGAAATGAAGGGGCTGCGTTGGGCTTCCAGTCTGTTTAAAGACAGAGGGAGTGAAAGCCGTATGATTACAAAATGACTACATATCACAATGATTCCAGCTTTCCAAAGTGCAAGACTGCCAAGCAATCAGAAAAAGGCCTTCCACCCTGTAATCACCTTTTTTTTTTTTTTTTTTTTTTTTTTTATTCAATGCATAGCTTATTGCATATTGAAAGGAATACTTTAAAGCAACAGTGCAATGAACTCAAGGACGCAGCATGAAGACACTTGTTGAAGGAGCTATTTGCAGCATGTAGAGTTTGCCTTCAGGTGATTGTCTAAGATTAACTTCTTTTTATCAGTCCAAGTCTTCAGAGTCTGAATGCATTTCAAATTTGGCACTAGATTTCCATAAAACCACCAACTATTAGTACTAAGACTGTCCAAACAGTTTAAGCTGGAGAATCTAAGGCTAAAGCAATCAATGTACATCCGACCTGTTGGAATCTGATCTCTTTAGCCTGTCTACCTCACAATGATGGCCTGAGGATACAAATCACTTCTTGGGGAGTGAAGGGGTGGAGAACAGGAGGAGAAAACAGAGGGGGCGGATCAGGGTACATGGTCTTGTTGACATTAGTGAACGACTGAAAAAAAATGAGGCAAAAATACTGATTAAGATTGTGTAAGAAGTGTTTTAAAGTGTAAAAATAGTTGCTCATTGAGAGCTTTTCGTGTTTCAACAGAGTTACTCTTGTGAGAATGAAGTGCACTTGAATGTACACTTGTAGTGTACTTAAAATCTTAAAAGTTGTTTTGGTTACACTTTATTTTAAGGTGTCTTTTTTACGATGTAATTTTACATTTAAGTACCGTACATGAACTTACTATAGGGTTAGGATTAGGGTTACTTGCTGTAACGACAGATAAAAGGGGAGGAAGCAATTGCAGGCAATCAGATGTAGTTTATTGATAAAGAGTGTCCAGAGTGTTGGCAATGGCAAGGAAGGTCTACGGTGGCGTGAGAAGAGCGGGATGGTGAAGTCAGCGGTGCAGGTGAAGGTGGTCAATGGTTGGAACCAGGAACAGACCGGAACACTGACACGCGGACGACAACACGAATCCAAACCAGCACACAAACACGGAAGACGATAATCCAGCTAGTGCATGGAGACATAAGAGAGGATCTGACAACAGAGAGAGAGCGAGGTGAGTATAAGTAGCAGAGGTATGATGACGATCAGCTGGAGCGAGACAATCAACACCCAGGTGATGACAATCAACTAAACGAGCACATGGAGACAACGTAAGTACAAAAACAATAACAAAACATGACACGGAGGAAACACTGGATTTCCTACCGTGACAGTACCCTCTCCCCTAGGACGTCACCTGACGTTCCCAGCCTGCTTTACCTGTAGATTGTAATCATCTATAAGGTGGTGATCCAATATGTCCCGAGCAGGAACCCAGCTCCTCTCCTCCGGACCGTAACCTTCCCAATCCACCAAGTACTGAAAACCGCGTCCCCTCCGTCTAGAGTCCAGAATACGATTAACCAAATAGGTGGTTTCCCCATTAACGAGACGAGGCGGGGGGGGGAACCGGAGCAGGCGGATTAAGACGGGAAGAAATCACCGATTTAATTTTGGAGACGTGGAACACGGGATGAATCCTCCTGTACGCCGGAGGAAGGCTAAGACGCACGGTAACCGGATTAATAATCTTGGTAATAGAAAACGGGCCAATAAATTTGGGAGCAAGTTTGTTAGAAACGGACCGCATAGGAATATTCTGGGTAGAAAGCCACACTCTTTGACCGACGACGTAACGGGGAGGCTTCGACCGGTGGCGATCGGCCTTAGCCTTGGTGCGCGACCTAGCCTGGAGCAGAGCTCTGCGAGCTCTGGTCCAGGTGCGGTGACACCTCTGGACTAATGCGTGTGCGGAGGGGACCGAAACCTCGGATTCCGTACTGACAAAATTAGGTGGTTGGTACCCTAAACTACACTTAAATGGAGACATGCCCGTAGATGACACTGGCAAAGAATTGTGTGCGTACTCCACAACTGAGAGTTGCTGACACCAGGACGAAGGATTATTGGAAACCAAACATCGCAAAACCCTCTCGACATCCTGATTGGCTCGTTCGGTTTGACCATTGCTCTGGGGATGGAACCCGGAAGAAAGACTAACAGTCGCTCCTAACAATTTACAAAACTCTCGCCAAAATTTGGACACAAATTGGGGACCCCTGTCAGAAACCACGTCTGTCGGGAGGCCATGTATGCGGAAGACGTGGTCAATGACAGCTACCGCTGTTTCCTTGGCTGAAGGTAATTTGGGCAAGGGAATAAAATGAGTCGCCTTCGAGAACCGGTCCACTACGGTTAAAATCACCGTATTGCCTTTAGAGGGCGGGAGGGCGGTGATAAAATCTAGCGAAATGTGGGACCAGGGTCTTGAAGGGACAGACAGCGGTAAGAGTAACCCATCTGGAGGTCGATTGGAAGTCTTACCAATAGCGCAAACTGAACAAGCCAAGACGAAATCGTGGACGTCACGAGCCATACCAGGCCACCAAAATCGTTGCTTGACCAGAAATCTAGTTCTACTAACCCCTGGGTGACAAGCAACACTGGAACAATGACCCCACTGGAGAACGTCTGACCGTAACCTCTCCGGCACAAACAATCGGTTCGGTGGGCAACGAGCCGGGGGCGTTACCCCTTCTAAGGCGGTCAACACCTTCGATTCGACCTCCCACCTGAGCGCGGAGATAATGATGGTCCCCGGTAAAATGGGCTCGGGAGTAGCAGTACGATCGGAACGCTCAAAAAGACGGGATAAAGCATCGGGTTTGATGTTTTTGGAACCCGGCCGGTAAGAAAGTGTAAAATCGAAACGACCGAAAAACAATGCCCACCGAGCCTGCCTGGAGTTAAGTCTTTTGGCGGTTCTAATGTATTCGAGATTCTTATGGTCCGTCCATACAATGAAAGGTACACCCGACCCTTCAAGCCAGTGACGCCATTCTTCCAGTGCAAGTTTGACTGCCAACAACTCTCGATTGCCAATGTCATAATTAACTTCTGCAGGAGATAAACGGTGAGAATAATACGCGCACGGATGCACCTTTCCGTCTGAGGATGCGCGTTGGGATAACACTGCTCCTACCCCCACCTCTGACACGTCGACCTCCACTATGAATTGACGTGAGCGATCAGGGGTGACGAGAATGGGAGCTGAAACAAAGCAGCTTTTCAGTTTGGCAAACGCAGCCTCAGCTGCGTCTGACCACCTGAACGTCAAACTAGGGGAGGTCAAGGCGGTCAGAGGAGCGGCTAGTTGGCTGAAATTGCGAATGAAACGCCGGTAAAAATTGGCGAACCCCAGAAATCTCTGCAGGGCCTTGCGAGACTCTGGGGATGGCCAATTTACCACAGCCTTAACCTTCTCAGGATCCATGCGAACACCCTCAGTCGAAATGATGTGTCCTAGAAAAGAAACAGACTGTGCATGAAAAACGCATTTCTCCGCCTTGACAAACAATCCATTCTCTAGCAACCGCAGAAGCACTCGTCGTACGTGTTGCACGTGTTCCTGGAGAGACGAAGAAAAGATCAATATGTCATCCAGGTAAACATATATGAACAGATCGACCATGTCTCGCAACACGTCATTAACGAGTGCTTGAAAGACTGCCGGCGAGTTGGTTAGCCCGAACGGCATAACGCAGTACTCAAAATGGCCTCTAGGGGTGTTAAAGGCAGTCTTCCACTCATCCCCCTCCCTGATGCGGACCAAATGATAAGCATTACGTAAGTCCAATTTAGTGAAAACGGACGCTCCCTGCAACCTCTCAAAAGCTGAAGACATAAGCGGCAAAGGATAGGTATTCTTTACCGTTATGTTGTTCAGCCCTCGGTAGTCAATGCAAGGTCGCAAGGATCCGTCCTTCTTTCCCACAAAAAAGAACCCCGCCCCCGCTGGAGAAGAGGAAGGGCGGATAAACCCCGTTGCTAGAGAACTGGATATATATTTCTCCATGGCCGCCGTCTCTGGAACAGACAAAGAATATAACTTGCCCTTAGGCGGAGAAGTACCTGGCAATAACTCTATCGCACAGTCATAGGGACGATGAGGAGGAAGAGAATCAGCACGAGACTTACTGAACACCTCCTTCAGGTCGTGGTACTCCGCGGGCACGCTAGCCAAATCCACTGCTTCCCCCTGAAACACAGACTCAGAAACATTAACACCAGCAGACAAAAGACAAGACAAATGACATTCCTCGCTCCAGCTAACCACAGATCCAAGGCGCCAATTGATGCTGGGGTTGTGTTTCTGAAGCCAGGTGTGACCGAGAACGATGGGGGATGAAGGTGAGTCCGTAATGTAGAATGATATCTCCTCAGTATGATTGCCAGATGTGGTGAGGGAAACAGGTAAGGTGGTCTGAGTGATGACTGGTAGTCTGTGTCCATTGAGAGCAAAGGGTGCAATGGGGTGTTTGAGGGAGGTGAGAGGAATGTTAAGCTTACTAGCGAACTGGAAGTCCATGAAATTACCCTCTGCCCCAGAATCCAACAAGGCGTGATGCTCGAGTGCGTGGGTGGACCACCGTAGACTCACCGGAAGGAGTGTCGATGTAGAAGAGGTCTTTCTGGCAGAGATCCCACCCGATAGTAGCCTCCGTCTTACTATCGGGCTTGGTCTTTTACCGGACAACGCTGGATGTGATGTTCTTGACTGCCGCAGTATAAACATAGTCCCAGGGATCTCCGCCTGATCCTCTCCTCCCGGGAGAGCCGAGCTCGCCCCACCTGCATGGGTTCAAGATCTCCCGGTGGGCTGACCGCAACATCTGAGCGCTGATACTGAGCCTCCGGTCTGTTCGCGAGAACTGCTCTCCCCCTCCGTCTGGTGGCTTGATCGAGTCGATTCTCCACTCTGATGGTTAGGTCAATCAGACTGTTGAGAGAAGTGGGGAGCTCGACGGCGCGGATCTCCTGTTGGATGCGGTCAGCCAACCCATGCAGGAAGTGATCCCACTGCGCCTCCTCGTTCCACTTACACTCCGCCGCCAGGGTGCGGAACTCAATAGAATAATCGGAAACGGACCTTTCCCCCTGACGTAGGTCCGTGAGAAGCCAAGCCGCTTCCCTCCCGGCGGCGGAGCGGTCGAAGACCCGTCTCATCTCTTCCGAAAGTGCGTGGAACGAGGCACAGCAGCTGTCTTGGTTCTCCCACACCGCCGTCCCCCAGAGGGCAGCCCTTCCCGTAAGTAGAGATAAGACGAATGCCACCTTCATTTCCTCGGTGTAGAACGTGCGGGGCTGCAGGGCGAAGTGCAGAGAACAATGAGACAGAAAAGATCGACAGAACTCTGGCTCACCCGCATATTTCTCCGGGATGGGGAGGCGTGGTTCGGGCTGGGAAATCCCCCCGGAGACGATCGGCGGTGTGGGTGGCGTGGGAGGCGCAGCGGGTGACGATTGTTGTTGTTGTTGCGTCTGGAGAACGAGCTCGGACACCTTCGTCACCATTGCTTGGAAGGCTCGACCCATCTCATCTATCGCCTTGTCTTGGCGATCCATACGACCCACAGCTCGTTGCAGAAATTCTTCGAGATGAGATGGGGAGCGATCGCCTGCTGCTTCCATGATGGTCAGATCCTACTGTAACGACAGATAAAAGGGGAGGAAGCAATTGCAGGCAATCAGATGTAGTTTATTGATAAAGAGTGTCCAGAGTGTTGGCAATGGCAAGGAAGGTCTACGGTGGCGTGAGAAGAGCGGGATGGTGAAGTCAGCGGTGCAGGTGAAGGTGGTCAATGGTTGGAACCAGGAACAGACCGGAACACTGACACGCGGACGACAACACGAATCCAAACCAGCACACAAACACGGAAGACGATAATCCAGCTAGTGCATGGAGACATAAGAGAGGATCTGACAACAGAGAGAGAGCGAGGTGAGTATAAGTAGCAGAGGTATGATGACGATCAGCTGGAGCGAGACAATCAACACCCAGGTGATGACAATCAACTAAACGAGCACATGGAGACAACGTAAGTACAAAAACAATAACAAAACATGACACGGAGGAAACACTGGATTTCCTACCGTGACACTTGCATGTAATTATGCATAATTAAATATTATTATTATAGTAAGTACATGTAGATTGTAGATACTTGATAAGAATTTGAACTGTAGGGTGTTTTTAATTTTTATTAAATGCACTAAATTGCAACTTTATCATTACAATTATGCAATTGCATATATTTAATGACATGCACAATTTAATAAATTATAGTAAAGTATGTTTTAGTTTACCATGAATGTGTTATTACATTCAGCAGCACACTTTAACCCTATTTCAATAGAAGTAATTGTGAAATTATAGTACATATAAAGATGCACAGTGAAAAACATAACTCAGCATAACATGACATAACTTTTTACAATGTCCTATGTAAGTGAGTCAAAAACACTCTTAAGTTCAAATAATGGGATTTAATATAAATGTAAACTATATTTAGATTTAATTGTTTATAACATGCAGTTAGTTGTACAACACCAGTTCACACAAGTAGTCTATATTCTTTTAAGTATATTCTTTTAAGTGTACTCAGAAAGTATGCTAAGTGTGCTTCTTTTCACAAGCTTGTAAAATGAGTTTCTCTAGCAAAACAGTCAATTAATTTTGTAGCAGAGGCCACGCCAAGTTTTTCGTAAGTATGCAGCATGTGAGAATAATGTGCAGAGCTTCTGGAATGCTTCAGTCTGGGGTAAAAAATTTTCATACAAAAGTTGGACACGTATCAGGAAAGCATTAGTCAGACTCAAACTAACGCTCTAGCATCACCAACGGAGACGTCTGATTATGGAGTCCACGTTTTTAACTCAAATTTTAAGCTATGCGGTGTTGAATCTCATATTGTGAATCCTGAGTTCAACTTAAATGTTCATTCAATGCCTAAAAAAATCCAAGTTGATTTAGAACTCAAGGTATTCTTAATTATCCAAATAAATCCAGCAGAAATTTTCTAAACAACTGTGCAACTGTTAAACTATGCTCTTGCAGTGCACTCAAATGTTTAGATCTATCAGAGACCCTTACAGTGTGATTGACTGGACATTAGCAACAGCAAAGTGAGGGAAAGTAAAGATGAAACAAAGACTGATGGACAGCTTGAAGAAAGGATTCAGGGTTAGGAGTGGATGGTCTCTCACAGCGATTCGACTGCAGCAAGTAGAAACATGTGTTTCATGCGTTTCATGACTGTGCTTGTAAAAGAGAACGGCTGAGGTATCCCCACTATCTCACAGTTTACTAAACACTATCCAGAAATACCTCTTCCAATCAGAACATATGTCACGTCCAGGACGTCATTTTACTAAAACATTTACTCTATTAATTGACTGTTCTTATCAGGTACACACAGAAGCTAATGGTGTAGGTTTGGGGGCGGAGCTTGACTATTTGTCTGACCAATGGCGGAAAAGGGAAAGTGTCTAGGAAACCTGTTTGAAAATCATTCATTGGTCATTTATTTCTTAAAATTTAGAATACATTTCCATGACAAGTGTATTATTATTATTATTATTATTATTATTTTGCACAGTTTTGTGTACAGACGACAAATTTGTCAGTACAGTACCTTTCTCATGGATCCATGAAAACGAATAAAAATGCTGTATCATGCATGTCAGGCCATTATTTAGTACCTTTGTAACTTTGTAAAGATACGCTACACGCCTGTGTACATGCTGAACACATAATATGCATGCATATGACATCAGCGTTTTCACAAATTTAAGTTTTAATATATTACACCGAGATGATAATGGGATCATGTTCAAAAAGTTGCACTTTAAAACCTGTCATTGTTTGAAAAAAGTAATTGTTGTGCAAATTAATGGCTAGAATACATAATAATAGTTTTTTTTATTGTAGTTGAAAATGTTGTGTAAATGCACCCTCAGCCTGGTACCCTATTTATAGTGATTGGTTTAAAATTCATTACTGACATTAAAAACTGGCAATATTGTGTGTAAAATTAAGTTACACTTCCAATTATGCTGTTGTTTTGGATGTCAGTGCTTCTGTGATCACATGCTTCATGTGATATTGCATGTGATGACAATGTGATGTTATATGATGACAGTATTGCAGATATACAGCAGAAACATTTTCACTTTTAGTATTTTATTATCAGTAGATATTTATTTCTCAGTAATTTATAAAAATGTGTTAGAATGTGAAGCTGGAAGACTGCTACACAATGTTTTTTTTCTTCCACAATTTAATAGGAGGCAGTCAGTAGCAAACTGGAGAAAGCCTTGATGATTTCAACCATGTGTGAGCCTAGTTCAATCTGAGACAAATAAACGTGTTGCAGATTTCACTGTCTATTGGCTGGTGTAGTTTTTTGCAGATGCTAATACGGGGAAAGGTGGTGATGATTATAGGAGCCCATGGGTGAAAGTGACATGACATCCAGCCAAGTATGGTGACCCTTTCTCAGAACTCGTGCTCTGCGTTTAACCCATTCAAAGTGCACACAAGTGCATGCATTGTTTATTTCATTTTTTACTAGTAGGTGCAGGACACTATAATTCATTGATGTAGTGAGTATAGCAAAATAAAGCTAACTGTGACATATAATGACCCCCAAAAAATTCACACAGTGGACTACTAGTGAAATTGATTAACAAACATACTCACTACATAAATTCCTCAGTGTAAATAGCATTTGGCAACTCAGCTTTCTCAAGTGTGGCCATCAGACAGTGGAATACTTTGCCAACAGAGTTGACCACATGTGTACATTTTAACACTTTTTCACATCGGGCCAAAAAATGTATTTTTCTAAAAACAAATATGTTCACATAATGTATTGCAATTGATGTGTGTGAGAGTGTATTTGTAAATGAATGCTGAGGAATGAATGAAGGGTGTGGTAATTTTAATGCTGTTTTGGGGTAAATGTATTATTAACATTAACACATCTATTTTTCATCAGCCTGCCCAGGGACTACAGGTGGAAATTAGCAGAAGTGCTACAACCTGGTATAATGCATCTCTCCTTTTTAAGGTTTATGTATATTTTACAGTGTCCCTGTTGAAAAAATAAATAAAAATTGGGACCAAAAATGATTCAGACATTTGACCTCACCATGTTTTGCTTACGTGTTTTTCCTGAATTGCTAATGCAACCTTTTCACACCACAGACTGAACACAATTAATCACAGCTTAGTGATTGGTCAACAAAGTATTGATAGTTGTGTAAATATTGTCACACTAACGGTTGTCTGAAGTTTTGGTTGATTTTAATCCATTACTTTCTATCAAAGTTATCTGACATTATCAAGATGAGTTTGTTCTGACACTTTAACACTTGAGTTCTTGTCATATTACAGTTTTCTAAACAATAGCAAATGAACTGTGATACTATGAGAAATGTTGAAGGTGTCTGAATACATTTTGGTTTGACTGTATATTTAATTTTTTACAGTGAAGACAGTGCTATTTTATGTTTAATTATTCGGTTTCTGTACCTGGACACCTACAAACTTGAAAAAAAACTTAAACATTGTGTAAATAGCACAAATAAATAAATAGAACAAACATACAAATTAAAGCATTTCAAACAGCTATGGCCCTGGCTGTCTGTATAGTGTTACTGCAAGCTGTTTGCTTGTTTTATGTGCTTGTACTTTAAATTCGATCTAAAAGTGTGTTATGGCTGGATGTGATCAGCGTTTGAATGGCTTTTAAGCAGTGCTGTGGCATCTTGTTTGGTCTCTGGTAAATGAAGGGGAACTGTGAAATTTGCAAAACGCATTGGAGAGGAATGGTTCGGACACCTGGTTCAGAGAAGGCTGTGCTGGCCTCGTATAACTCCATCCCGACCGCCGATCTGATTTCTGCCAGACACTTGCCACAGAGGCGCATATTACTGCAACTCCTCTAAAACAAAAACACTGAAAATTACCACTTCTATTTAAACCTCGCCCTGCCCAATCTGCACCGTCTTCCCATCTCTCAATGAGAAAAAACCCTTTCCACTGCGAATGTCCGTTAATAACGTTTGAAGGGGAAAAGTGATTGTGTGTTGCTGTATAGGGATGGAATGACTGGGGAATGATTAGAATTAAATAATAATGATGATCATCATGGCACATGTATTTTAAATTAATAGCAATAATATTTGATAGTGATCATTCAAAATGTTGATTTGTTTATATGTAAACAGTTCCTTTGTCTTGGATATAGTAGGTCATTTGGACAATAAGTGTCTGATTTGAGATGCTCTTCATCGATAACAGCCTCCTCACATCCACAAGAGACTTTAACACTCATACAGACACTCGGTGATGACATTAGTAGCTAAAATAGCAATTCCATACTGATTTTTTTTTTTTTAGCTTATTTCTGTTTTAGACTGGTGGTAATATCAAAGAGTTTTTTACACTAAGCTTTGATAAGGCAAGATTTCAGATTCTTTCTGGCCGTATAAAACCAGCATCACCACATGGTTTTCCTGGGATGGGATCCATCTACTCTGCTATATCCAGCCACATAATAAAAGATGATAGAAGTCTCTGCTAACGTGTGAGCAGTTGCACATCCTGGGGCATTTGAAGACAATCCTCAGGCGTGTATAAATATAGTTAAAAGCTATAATTAAACAGACCTGCTGTTTTGTTTAACCCAAGCATCTACTAAATCCGTTGAACTGATTTCAAATCAATCCACATAGAATCACTTTTTTTTTTTATGTTCATCTTTTGTTATTATTAGCAAAATCTTTACACGTTGCACTTATCATTCATATTGCAATTTAAAAATGTGATAGTGAGCATGCAATAAATGTTAAAACATAAAGAGAAAGGAGGTCAGACAGGGCCATGGCGCTTGAAGCTGCAACGTGTCCACAGCGCAGTGAGTATGGTTTGATATGAAGCCAGATGTTCTTCTGTCTCTCTTTCTCTCTTTCTCTCAGTTTCTCTGATTTGGCTTTGATCATATGTTCAGGCATTTGCACAAATATTAATGTTATGTTGTTGTTCTGTCTATGGCTGAAACATTTCACATTTATCACTTTATACCACAAGTGTGGCACTAGCTGCAGTGTTTGTGTACTGCTGTTAAGGGATGCCTTTGTTTTCATTTTCATTTTAGTTTTAGTATTTCTGTTTGTTATTTAAAAAAAATATATATATATATAGTTCATTTATAATATGGGTATTCTTTAAATGAATAAAATATTAAGCTTTTAGTTATCATCTTTCTGAGATCATTGCAGGAGCAAGTTCTCTAATGGATTAATATGAAAATATATTTTCCACTTTAAATGATGTGGCTAATAATATTAAAACCAGAAAGGTCCAGCTGGGCCTATACGGTCATGTTTAAGGGATATCTCACCCCCCGAAATTTAAGTTTTGTCAATATTTTCTCTCCCAGTGACTTGCTTCTTATCTGTTAAATGCAAAATACGAAACTTTGGAGGATGTTCGAGTCTAAAACGAGTTGATTTTCATTGTGTTTTGTGTGCATTTTTCACAGAAGAAATAGTCATGTTTAAGAGATTATTCATTTCTCTCATCATTGGCTCACTTATCTTATTTGTGCAATGCAAATAAAGACATTTTAAAGGACAGCAGGGTCAAAACATCTATTTCTTTTGTGTTTCCACAGAAAGGTTTGGAATGACATGAGGGTAAAGAGTAAATGATGCATGAACGTTCATGTTTGAACTTTTAGAGAAAGAATGAAACCAATGCTTCATTCCATTTTCCATCCATAAATCTCCCTTAAAACATAACTCTGTTCAGACATAGCATGAATGCTGATTGCATTAACTCAGTTCAAAGAAACGGCAGAATATGAGCATCATTTGGCAACTAAAACAGTAAAAAGCAATGAAATGTTCACATCCACCAAGAGGGTCCAACTTATCCGAGTGGAAGTTCAACACGCTGAATCTAGACATCCAGAGATTCAGAAAATACAATCACAATCTCCAGAACCCCTGACACACTTCTCCATGTTGTAAAATGTCCACGTTGTAATGAGGACTCCAAATAGTTTGACATGTTTTAAGGCGGCCCTTCGTCTTGGCTGAAGGAGGGACTCGCTTTGACTTGAACATGTAGCAGATATCTTGTGCACTCAGCACCTCCCCAAAACCTTGCCATATAAAAGCCAGGGTCAAACATTTGTTTAGGCAGTAGGGAGTTTCTTCAAGGGTCTGGATTGGAGTCACACAGACCGGACCCTACGTGTATGACTGAGGACAAAACAGGATTCCACTTGCCTCAAAGAGTCTACATGTCTAATATTTAGACATGTTCAGCTTTGTGGATATTCGGTTAGGGCTGCTGCTCGCCGCGGCGGTCCTTGTGGTGAGAGGACAAGGAGAGGATGATAGTGAGTATATGATTTTTACTCCTGCTTTTGCACAGATGCTTGAAGAACTTGATGGAGAACACAAAGAGGGGAGCTTTCAGCTGTCTTGCTTACAAGTGACCTGCGCTTTAACACTTTCTGGGAATGTATTGAGGAGGAAAAACTACCTTTTGATTCTCACCAGCATTGTTTGTCTTCCAGAAATTGTATTTTTTCCATCTTGATGCACGCGGAATTGTGTTTGACGCGCGCGCTTGCTGTTACATGCTCAGCGCGCGCTCTCGCTCTCGCTCCCGCGCGCTTTTTGACGTCCTGAAGCGAAGGATGCGGCGCGGATGAAAGAGAGAGAGAGAGAGAGAGAGAGAGAGAGAGAGAACGAGAGAGCTTTTAATATCAAATATCCTAGCATTTTCATGTGTATTCATGTTCTGCCATACTTTTTAATCGTACGAAGACTGGATATCAACGCTTATTTTTGGATTATATCAATAGACTAGCATCCGTAAACAGAGTTTTATCCCGCATGGCTGCTTAAATGTAACAACAGAATTACAAATTAGCGGTTTAGAATTACAAAACTCGTTTACTTTGCGAATGGTCGGGGCGTGATTTTTTTTGCAAGCTTTTGGCGCCACCAAGCGGTGGATGTTATACTGCGTGGGTTTGAAACATGGATGCAGGCCTTTCCTTCATACTCATCATCACTGTGCACCATGCCCCATTAGGCCATTTCAGCTTCATTTACATCCTATTTCTAAATTTTTTATTAAACTAAGTACATAATTAATACGTCAGTATGCATGATTATATTGGATGACAATCATCTTTGCTGTTTAGTTCAGAGGCTTTCTGCATCATTGCTCTGTGAAAGTTACACAGATGTGTATGTTTTTAGATTTAAATGTACTTTTTTGTTCTTTTTTTTTTTAGTAATAGAGCACCTTGCCTTAGAGTTAAGCCTGTATTTAGTTAGCAGCCTATTTTAAATGAATTAAGTTTAGTTAGCTACATATTTGACTATTTAGTTCATGTTTAGGATTTCTGTGTGTTTAAACTTTTAAGGTGAATTGTCAAAATCACTGTGGGCCTCACCACCTAGTTCACTGACAGATGTGATTGACTTTACTGTGCTAATTCATGTCTGTGTTGTTCTTACAGTCTCATTCGGTAGCTGTACATTGGAAGGTCAGAATTACAACGACAGGGATGTATGGAAACCTGAGCCCTGCCAAATCTGCGTCTGCGACAGCGGAACGGTTATGTGCGACGAGGTGATCTGCGAAGATATAACAGAGTGTGCCAATCCAGAGATTCCCGAGGGAGAATGCTGCCCCATCTGCCCCGACGGTACGCTCTCCTCCACCTTTGCTTCAGTCATACTGTACACCTCCTGGTCACACTAGCTCTGTCGCCCTCAAGTGTGCGAACCCTTAAGCACATGCTCTGGGAAGTATCTTTCATTGGCCTGCCATCACGTCACAGACATGTGGATCCTGTGTCACCACTGAGGCTTTTACATGGGACATGAAGGATGTTTTTGCTTGATGTGTTTTATTGCTTTTTGGCTAATTACACTTTTTGTTTTACTAAAATAGTTTTTTCTCTTTTACACTTAATTGCACTTTCTGATTATAAATTTGATGTGCATTCAAATATGAATAATGAAACTTTCTGAACGCACATTAACTGCTGATCTTTTGAGCACCAATGGAAGTAAAAATGTTTGTTAATCTTATAATATTTTTATATTTTCATGGTTCTGAATCAGTCCTCTGACCTTTTATTCCACAGATGTTGTGACTGAAGCTCCATATCCTCCTGTGCCTCCAGTTACTGACGTTAGTGGGAATTAATTTGGCTTTTTTTATAATTAAATTTTATAAATTTAGAATTTGTGTGGGTGTGTGTGTTTATATGTGTTTATACACATGCACATTAATGTGTGCATATATATTATATATCCATATATATATATATAAAACTTGAGTTATTTATTAGTTATTTCATTTACTTTTTTGAATACTTTTGTCACACCATATCTAAATATAGATTACACACATAATTAATATATTCACAACGTACACCAATGTAAAGTGTCCTAATATTTATCATTTTTCCATTTTTAGGGTCCTGTTGGTCCAGTCGGAGACCCAGTGAGTACAATATTTGTTTTGGAGCAAGCTGCTTATCGTTTCATTGTAACGTATTTATATTTATCTACTTTTGTATCTTCTGGGTTTGTTCAGTACAACTAAAAAAGACCAATTGCACATTTGTTTTCAAGACTATAAAATCAGTAGGTGACAATAAATGTGTGTCGATATGAAAATCTGTTGCAAATGGAAATAATTAGAGTGATTTATGGGGCATTGGAGGCTTTTAACCTGCTGACCTCTAATTGTCCCACTGACCTTTGACCCCTTTGACCTTATGCATAACATTAGAGAAGTTGCAGATTTAGGCTTTTTTGAAAAATATGGCATCACACATATTAGACTTTCATTTGTAATATATTATGTACCAAAACATTGCATTTTAGCAGATTGCATTGAAACGGATCTTCATGTGTTACACACTACAGGTGCATTGAACTAGATTTAGCAAAGTAGTGCAGCTCTGCTGATGTGATGTTATGCCTCTGATGGATCTCCACTATTTTGGCAGGGTCCTCCAGGGCCTCCCGGCAGAGATGGTACTCCCGGAGAGAACGGACTCCCTGGACCCCCTGGTCCTCCTGGAACCCCTGACTTCGGTAGTGGAGTAAGCAACACAATTTTGATCTTATAATTTATAATTTGTGGTGTCACTAAGATTAAGTTTGAGAGAATCTTGCCATGCTGTCCCATATTAAAAAACAAATCTTTTTATAGTCTTTATGATATGTACATAGATTATTTTCTTTGGCATTCTAAAAAAATAAATAATTTAATTTAATTTAATTTAATTTAATTTAATTTAATTTAATTTAATTTTTATTTTATTTTATTTTATTTTATTTTATTTTATTTTATTTTATTTTATTTTAAGGAGTTGTATGAAGCTTCTGTTTTTCGGTAGTTCAGTACCAGTTTATGTGAACAGCTCCTGTCACTGAGGATTGTGGGTTTCCTGGAATGAAAGCAGTCTGTGCACTCTATAAAAGCATTTTTAAGTGTTTTAAGGTTTCCACAAAACTAACATATACGTGACATGTCGCTTGGGTGATTTCACAGCACGTGCAAAGTGTGTTAGCTAAGAGTTGATCATATTCACATATTTATGCATTAAAAAGAAAACTATACTTTAGTTGTTCAATAGTAAATGAATCAATGGAGATCATCACAGGAAAACAAACCTCAAATCCTCACTCTTTCGTTCTTGTCATCCCTTACAGTCTTTCCTTTCCCAAATGGCTTATGGCAGTGAGAAATCCAGCGGCCCTCCTGTCCCCGGACCACCAGTAAGACAGCCGCTCTTTTCCTGCTCTTACTTCCTTCTCTTTTCAGTCATGAACTCTCACAGAATATACAGAAATGTATTTTGTGAAACATAATAAATCATGTAATCTGGCATTAGTGATCCCTCACTTTTATTCAGCAGTTCACAGTCTCGATATTCATCATAATTGACTTTTATTATGCCTTTTCCTGCATTATATCTGTGATACAGCACACTGGATCTATCTTTCAAAAACGAGTTCAAATATTTAACGTGCTTTCATAGATTTCATGCTTTTTTAACTCCGTTTGCACTATTTTTAAATTGCAACAACATGCATGATATAGTATATATGGAGTGCTATATTTGTTTTATTCTGGTTTTTAATGTCTGTATTTTATCTCACTTTTAGGGCCCCATGGGTCCCCGTGGCCCCCCTGGACCTGCAGGTTCATCTGTACGTCTATTTCTAGTGTTTTACCTAAAACCACAAAATGTGTTAGATTTGTTAGAACAAATAAATCAGTCTTCTTTCTAGAGAGTTATTCTTCATGCACTATAAACCTAGCGTGGCTTATTATGCATGCAGTGTGTGATATATAACTGTGTTCATCTGTATTGTTTCACAGGGTCCTCAGGGATTCACTGGCCCCCCGGGCGAGCCTGGTGAGCCTGGTTCTCCTGTGAGTATCTTCTGCTTCCTTTTCGTTTAAAAATATAGTGTCAGTATGGAACAAATGAAATTATTAAATATGCTATGTCAAAAAAAAGCAGTTTGTGATTTTTTTTGTTTTGCTTGCAGGGTCCAATGGGTTCTCGCGGTCCTGCCGGTCCTCCCGGAAAGAATGGAGAGGATGTGAGTTTTCAGACTGTCAGAGTAATGCATTTTTTTATTGTCTTCTTCTTCAAGCCTTCTTATCTTTCTGCTGCTCTTCTCTTCAGGGTGAAGCTGGCAAAGCCGGTCGTCCTGGTGAGCGCGGACCCGCCGGCCCTCAGGTGCTTGGATTTCTCATTGATACACACAAATAGCTGCCAAATTGCAGACATAGTAGGCCACTTATTAAGTCATAAACTAGAGTAAAATAATATGTGATGCACTGACTGTAACCAAAAGATTTGAAACACTCATTATTTACTATTACATATCAGTCAAATAATCCAAATGGGTGGAAAGAGATGAAAACAATCATCATAATGATATTCTCTTGCGTATTTCACAGGGTGCTCGTGGATTCCCAGGAACCCCTGGACTCCCCGGCATCAAGGGACACAGAGTAAGCACGACAGCAAATAACTGATCCTTTTTACTGTATTTATAAATTATGAAATTATTCATATTTATGTTAATATATTTTATGAATATATATATTTAATAGATTTTTAATTGAATTTTAATATGGTTTTTTAAATAATTTGATGTTTCTAATTTTAAATTTTAAATTTGTATTCCATATACCATTTTTAATCTATTTATTAATTAATGTTATTTAAAAAAAACTGTAATATTGTAAATTGTTTTTATATATATATATATATATATATATATATATATATATATATATATATATATTTTTTTTTTTTTTTTTTTTGCAATATATATTTACAATTATTTTCATATTTTATTTTGCATTTTATTACATGTTTTTATCTATTCATTCATTAATTTTGGCCACCTATGTGTTTCATTCTGTGTGCAATACTGCTTGGAAACAACATCTGGAGATATTTATTCTTTATTCTTTATTGTTTCCTGTTACCTCTCTCAGGGTTTCTCTGGTCTGGATGGAGCTAAGGGAGACACTGGACCTGCTGGGCCTAAGGTGAGAGATTTCATTTCCCTTTATTTTGTCTGTTTTCATATGTACAGATATCATTATTAACAGAATGACTTCACACATATTATCTCTGTGTTCACAGGGAGAGCCTGGTGTTCATGGTGAGAGTGGTACTCCTGGAGCCATGGTGAGTGATTCGGGATGGCATCCATAAGAAGTTCTTCAAAAATGATGTCATTCTTCTCATTTGTCCCCATCTACTTTTTTAGGGTGCTCGTGGTTTGCCCGGTGAGAGAGGTCGCCCTGGTCCTCCTGGCCCTGCTGTAAGAGTCACATCCATCCATGCCTTGTTGTCTCTAACCTTCTCCTCTGCTTCATCTTGTGAAAACTAGAAAACCTTTCTCTATTTTGCTTTCAACCCTCGTTTTCAAGACTCATTTACCTTATACAACACAACCCAGCTCTTATTGATTCACCAAGAGAAAACATTTATAAATGTGAAAATGAGAATGCATCACAGTCCTAATTGAAATATGGCATGTGCAAACATCATAAGTGACAAAGTTCTGCAGGCATGAGGATAAAATGCTCAAATATTGTAGTTGTTGGCTTGTTCAAAGGCAAATCTTCCTGCAGGCTTTAAGACGGTCATTCAGTGTCATCACTGGTTTATATAGCTGGGTGATAGCAATCTTTTTTGTTTTTCTGCAGGGTGCTCGTGGTAGTGATGGCAACCCTGGCGCTGCCGGACCTCCCGTAAGTTTCCTTAGATCAATATTCTGCTAATACACCACTCATTTACTATAACCATCATAACAAATTCAAAACTTTCTTTTCAAGTATGTATCTTGACACACAACACTATTTGATGCTCATTTTAGATTCAGAAATCAAGAAGTTGAGATGATTCAAAAAGTAGTTGTTTTAAAGTGTTTGAGCTGCGTTTTTGAGTTTAGTCAAATGTGAAGTTGTTTTAAGTGAAAGTTGAATGCATGAAGTTTTTCTAACGCAGTTTCAGTTATTATTAATCGTGAGGATTATTTCTACACTGTGACATTAATGATGCTTTAGTTTCTTATACTACAACAAATTGCTACATGGTTAACGAAAAACTAAATTAACAAGCTTTTTTTTTTAGACGAGACAATGACGAGGCGACAATAAGATTAATAGACTGACAATATCAACATGCAATATCAGTGAAAATGTAAAAAATAATGATAAAGACTATACAGAAATGTATTTTCGTTGAAAAAAAGGAGACAAAAGATTATTGCGGACTGCTTTACTACAAGACAAGCGTTCATGTGTGAGGTTGCCAGATATCAAGAGTTCAAATCCGCAAAAGGATAAATTTTCTGCCTGTTTTTTTGCATGTTATTTTGCAATCTGGCAACCAGGAGCATTAGCTGAAGTTTAGTGATCTCCATGTGAGATGTTCATCTTAAATGAAAGAGTCATTCAGTGAGTCTGTGTTCTGTTATGAGATGCGATAGTGGATGCTTAATAAATGCATTTACTCATCCACTGTTGTTTTAATAGAGAAACGATATTACAGTGTGGGATTATTGGAATTACTATTAGGAATTTTACTGTTAAAACGTTGTTTTGTTTTTTTGTTTCTGCCTGTTTTTGTAATGTAGACAGAGAGAGTGCATATCTAATTATCTGATATTAATTTATATATCAAATAGTCTATAATCAGTAAACTAGATGAGGTCAGATAAACCATGTGTGTGAGTCCACGTTCTATTGATTTGTGCAGTACCTGGAAAGTAAAAATACATTTCTCAAATGACAACGATCTGTCCAGTTATAATTTTAAGCAAACAATAAAATAAATAATTAACATAATTTTTAATTGACTAAAAGTAGACTCAGATGCTCAGACATTTAGTCGACTAAATCTTGAATAAGCCAAAATAGGACAACGTTGCGTAAATACGATAATAACTAAAAAGTGCATTTAAAACCAGGACTAAGACTAATTTAAAAGACTAAGAATGGCTGACAAAATGAACACTATTGCTACACATGTTACAGTGTTTGATCGGAGCAGGATGGGTCTTATTCACTGTTTTCATCCATTATAACGTGTTTCGTTCTCTTATATTAGGGATCCACTGGTCCTGCTGGTCCTCCTGGTTTCCCTGGTGGTGCTGGTGCTAAGGTACAAACACTTTATTATAAATTATAAATGTATTGTTGCAGCTACCAACAGCTGAAAAGCTCTACTTTTTCCTAAAAACATGCAGACAACGGTTAATTGATTGATTCTATAAATACCAGCTGGTGTCAGCCCTCTATAAATAAACTGACAGACCCTGATTTCTTCTTGTCTTCTGTAGGGAGAGACTGGCCCTGCTGGGGGCCGTGGTTCAGAGGGACCTCAGGGAGCCCGTGGTGAGCCTGGTAACCCTGGACCTGCTGGTGCCGCCGGTCCTGCTGTGAGTGCTCACATCACAAAACACCGTCTCTGATTACACAGCTGTTAGAATGATTTTAACTGAGCTACATTTGTGCCTGTGCATGCAGAGCAGAAACACAATAGTGGTGCATTTAAGGTATCGTTATAATTAGAGAAGCTGTAGATCCTAACTATATTCTCTACTAAAAATAGACCGCATGACATGAAGATATCATTAACATTAATTGTGATGAATAACATATCATCTTTTTCTCATTGCACAGGGAGCTCCTGGTTCTGATGGTTCTCCTGGTGGCAAAGGATCTCCTGTGAGTATTTATATATATATATATATATATATGTGTTATCTTGCAATTATTTATGCTGTTTCCCTCTGTTTCACACACATCAGACTCTGATTTAATTAGATTGCAATGATGTGTTGTAGGGTGCTGCTGGTATTTCTGGTGCTCCTGGTTTCCCAGGTTCGCGTGGACCTGCTGGACCCGCTGGATCTTCTGGTGCTCCTGGCCCCAAAGGAAACAATGTATGTACACTGCATTTTATTATGCATGCATGAAAAGTGTAGCTTTATATCAAAGCTATAAGAATGAAATTTTAGCAACCTTTAGTTTAATTGAAATTGAGATTTGTATTAGGTGTGACTTAGATCTGATAAAGGTCTGATGATGCAGTAATTCAGAAATAATCCTCTCTGTGCACTTAAGCAAGCCTCTTTCCTGTTTTACAAATGTACTTTAAAGGGGTAGATCATCCCAAAATTAAAATCCACTCATTATTCACTCACCCTGTCGTGTGTCTTGTAAAACACACACACAATAATACACAAAATACAGTGAAAGTGATAAATAAAAGGAACTTTTTGCTTTCCAACATTATTCAGAAATTTTATTTTTTGTTACATAGAAGAAAAAAAATGCATAATGGTTTGGAACCACATGAGGGTTAATAAAAATGACAAGATTTTAGTTTTTGGGTAAACCTATCCCTTGAAGTTGCATTAGATATAAAAGAGACTAAAGACTGAAAAATAAAGGGCTGAGTTTAGATATTTTATGCTCTATTTCCAGGGTGATCCAGGTCCCCAAGGCCCTAAGGGAGATGCTGGTCCTAAGGGAGAACCTGTAAGTTTCTTTGAAGCAATGATACTATCCTAATATTCACAGAAACCTCCCCTGTAATAGTAATAGTTGCTGTGCTCTGTCCTAGGGCCCAGTTGGACCTCAAGGTCTCGCCGGACCTGCTGGTGAGGAAGGAAAGAGAGGAGCTCGTGGTGAGCCCGGTGGTGCTGGACCTGTCGGACCCCCCGGAGGCCGTGTAGGTGCAACGTACCTCTTCATTTCAATTCAGGCATGCTTTTTTTGTTTGTTTGTCTCTCATATCTTGTCTTTTTCTTTCAAAAGGGTGCCCCTGGTAACCGTGGTCTTCCTGGTGCTGATGGAGCTCCCGGACCTGGGGTAAGATTACTGATCCAGCACCTGACAAATCAAGGACATACATTTACTCAAACTGTACTCAGTCTCTCAACAGTCTAGTGCATGTTCTGTCTGGTAACTTGAAAATCAGTCATAAGTTTGCAATCATTGAGAGTGCATTCATTTCACAGTAAAAACAGTAATACTGTGAAATATTATTTAGCTTTTTTCTATTTTATTATATGTTAAAATATAATGTATTCCTTTGATTTCAATGCAGCAATTTGAGCTGCTATTACTCCAGTCTTGAGCCGTCAAACATCACTCTAATTTTGCTGATTTCCTTATTTTAATCCATTTTGAAAACAGTTGTGCTGCTTTTTTTGTGGAAAGCATGAAACATTACCAAATAAATAAATACTTTTATTGAGCAAATATGCATTAAAGTGATTAAAGACATTTATAGTCTTTCTATTTTAAATAAAACCTCTTTTATTCAGCGATTAATGTGGATATCCTGAAAAAAAGAACATTAAGCATCAAAATATTAATCAAAAATATATATGCATGTATAAGCCAAAATATATTTAAATAGAAATCAGTGATAATATTTCACAATATTAAATTTTTTTTTGTTTGTTTGTTTTTTTTTTGTTTTTTTTAATGCAGCCCTTTTAAAACCATAATAATAAATCTTAATGATTTCAAACATTTGACCAGTATTATATGTGGCAACTAACTGATTAAAGGTAAAAAAATAAATAAAAAATTATTACGTGAGATGTTATATTTTTAATGGACCTGGTTTACATAGTTCCAAAGGATACAGCTGTATACAACTGGATACAAATGTTCTTCTTATAGTGTAGTTTAACCCATATATATCTTTTAATATTAAACCACAGACTAATCTGCATGATTTCAAAGAGTTTTCTAGAGTATGAATCTTAATCTAGTCCTGACGGCTCACAGTAATGCCATTTACTACACTGAGAAGGAGCTGTCCAGGGTCCTGCAGAGGATTTCTGTTGCTGAATAACTAAAGATGGTCATTTAAATCACATTTCAGGGTGCTCCTGGTGAACGCGGAGCTAACGGACCAATGGGAGCTCAAGGAGCCACTGGAGAGGCCGGTCGCCCAGGAGAGGCAGGATTGCCTGGATCTAAGGTGAGACATTGATTAATGGTTAGTAGAATCATGTTAGTAGTGTAAAGAGGCTGTGTTTTTACCTTCTTGATGCCTGTTGTAGGGTATGACTGGTGCCCCTGGAAGCCCTGGACCTGATGGCAAAGCTGGACCTTCTGTAAGCTTTTTTTATTTCTTTATTCACTGCTTTGTTTTTTGTTTGTATTCAATATAAGACTCATAGAAGATATAAAATCTCATATTAAAGTAATGTGTGCATGAATGTCTTTAACCCATAGGGTGCACCTGGACAAGATGGGCGTCCCGGACCCCCTGGACCTGCTGGATCCCGTGGTGCACCTGGTGTGATGGGATTCCCTGGTCCAAAGGGAGCTGATGTAAGTTACTCCCAGTCGTATATTTAAATGCCTTTCATCACAAGTTAAATGCATTTTAGTATAATTGTGATACACATTTCATTGTACTGATTTTTATAAAGTGAACATAAGAATAACTTTTATGTTGTTGGTAATATTTAAGATTTAAAAGACTGCAGTTCCCTTAATAATCAATGCATCATTTTTAAGAAAAATCATGTTAAATGTGAGTATCAAATATGATCACCAGGCTTTTGAGGAAAGTTTTTGTTTTTATCTCTCAATCATCATTGCACTGCATTTCTTTATATGTTTTGAGGATAAAACTAAGCATTTAACATCATCTTACTAAGACATATTATTGGCAGCTATAGAGTAACAGTTGATATTTATATCATTTTATGTAAGTAGTCAGTTATACTGTTTTAAAGATCTCGTTGATTTACAATACAAGGAGTCATAATTTCATATTTTTGGTCATATAAATATAAATATCAGCATCTGCACCAAAATGCATATTTTTATTCAGTTTGGGCTTCTGAATAAAAATCTGTGTTTCTTTTCTTCTGTATTATCACTGTATCATACTAAATGCCTAATGCATCAAATATGATACTCAAAAAAAATTATTAAAAAAAACTTTTTGCAGACTTTTTCAGATAAAAGTCCAATAAACTGTTACATTTTCAAAATGATTTTTCGGACTCTTATTTCATATGTCAGGCTTTATGAGTTTCCAATGTATAGTTCTCTTGAAAAATTGCTTTATGAATATCAGTTTGCATGCTATTTAATATAATTTCTAACACAGATGTGTTCCTCTTAGGGTGAGGCTGGTAAAGCTGGTGAGAGGGGTGTTGCTGGACCTCCTGGTGCTTTGGTACGTACTGATTTACACAAATTTAAAGTGATTTCTGAGATTTATGCAACCTTGAGCATTTCTTTAAACACTTGGTCTCTCATTTAAACTCTTTAAAAACAGTGTAGCCTCCAGACAATTGCACATCTGAGCAGATGCATTGGTTTCTGTGTATTTCTATAGGGCGCTCCTGGCAAGGATGGTGATGTTGGTGCTCCTGGTGCTCCTGGACCTGCTGTACGTCTGCTTAAACGTCTGAAAGTTTGATATGATATGATTCTGCCGTGTCAGTGTGAGCTGTTGCTGTTTCTGCTCTGATTTTTCCGGGTCTGTCGTCTCTTAGGGCCCATCTGGAGAGAAGGGAGAACAGGGACCTGCCGGTTCTCCTGGATTCCAGGTAGGTTTTTAATGATCTATATCCACATCCTCCAGATTTGAGTGTATTTAAGATTAGTGGCTGATTATCATTGGTTATTCTCTCACAGGGTCTGCCAGGATCACAGGGTGCCACTGGTGAGGCTGGCAAACCTGGTGACCAGGTACGTGTGGTCATAACTGTGTTAGCTTTTCTATTATGTATTCTGTCTACATTAATTAAAGTAAACAAACATATTGTAAGCACAATATGATGTACAGTATGTTATGCAAAATTGCCCTTAATACTTTATTTCTTTTATCAAAATAACAGAGCAGTTTTTCGTTCAGTGTTATTTATTATGTTCGGCGGTCCACAGGGTGCTCCTGGTGAAGCTGGTCCTCACGGTCCATCTGGCCCAAGAGTGAGTATCTCCTGCTTAATAAAGAAAGCCCACAGATGTGCCACATCTCAAACAATCTTTAAAAGCTCCCCAAGTTATAATGCACCCATTAAGAATAATCTTATTAGTTTTTATTCTAAAAATGCTCATACTGCAAAAAAAAAAAAAAAAAAAAAAATCCATCAGTATCATTGTGTAGTTTTATAGTTAAAACGTAAAACGTAAAATGTTAATTTCTTTAAAAAAAAAAAAAATACATTTATGAATGATATATTAATTTTAATATACTTTTTTCACGTTCCACACATAGTTATGGTTTAATCAATATCAAGATAAAATTCTTGCAAACCTTGTTTAAAAAATAAAAACTTTGCATGTGTACATTTTGTAGGAAAATTACAAGATTATATTAAGCAATGAAATGATTGGATGATTTGTATAATTAGCACAAAAAAAAGAACCAAAACCCTTTATTTTATTTTATTTTTTTACATTTTTGTTATGCATGTACTGATGAAATACATTTAAAAATCTGTATTTTTTTTTAAAGTTTAAAACTACTTATTATTTGTTCTCCGACTAATTCAAGACATCAAAAAGGGAGGGGTTGGTTTATTTATTAAAGTCTTTTTTTTAATGCAAATTATGCACAATTCAGGCAAATTAAATTAAATTAAATTAAATTAAATTAAATTAAATTAAATTAAATTAAATTAAATTAAATTAAATTAAATTAAATTAAACCTGCTTCCTGTTAGTCAGTTGGGTTGATGTTTGTAAATGTCTCACACAGGGTGACAGAGGTTTCCCCGGTGAGCGTGGTGGTCCTGGACCCGCTGGCCCTACTGGACCTCGTGGATCTCCTGGTTCTGCTGGTAATGATGGTGCTAAGGTAAGAATCCTTTCTTCTGTATCATTAGGACTCAGAATAGTGTGATTTGAGAAATAATCCAACTCTGTGTCCGTGTGTGTTTAGGGAGAGCCTGGAGCGGCTGGAGCCCCTGGTGGTGTTGGTCCCGCAGGAATGCAGGGTATGCCTGGAGAGCGCGGTGCTGGCGGCATGCCTGGAGCCAGAGGAGACAGAGTGAGACTCAGAACAACACACAATTAGACTTGCTTTTAATGCATCTTGAGTCAATAATGTCATATCCTAACAACCTCATTTTCCATGCAAGCATGCCCTTGTGAAAAAGACTTCAGCATGCTTTTAAAAAGACTTAAACAAAAGAGTACTTGTTACGGAGAATATATACGCGTGAACTGAATGTAATGTTTTCAGACACTTAACTGCATATTATTTACAATTAAGTAAAATGCATTACAGTTTAAATGTATATTAAATGCAGTAAGTTGCTTTTTTGACACAGTTAAGTAGGACATCTTTATATCTCATTTCATAATTACTTCTATTGTCTTTGAAATATGTGAAATAATGTGACATTTTATGCTAAAATTCATTAGGATATTAAGTAAAGATCATGTTGCATAAAGATATTTAGTATATTTACTACCATAAATATATCAAAACTTAATTTTTGAGAACTTCATTTGGACAACTTTAAAGTATTTTAAGGATGTTAGTCAACACATCTAAATAAATGTTCATTAAGCATGACAAATGATTGTTAAAAAATGATTCTGTTTAGTAAAAATATACGAGTATGTTAAGAAACAATCATGAGAGTGATTGTAAAAGTGAAAGTGAGCTTTTATTTCATTCAAATTATATTGTTTTCAAGTAGTTTTAAAAATACAGATAAAACCAAATGGAACTGTAGTGCTGATGATGTCATATCCTGCTGTATGTTGCCGTCTGTCTTTATTAGGGTGATGCTGGAGCCAAGGGCCCTGATGGAGCTGCTGGTAAGGATGGTCTGCGTGGAATGACTGGCCCTATTGGACTTGCTGGACCTCCTGGTGCTGCTGGTGAGAAGGTAAAAAGTGAAAGATAGTTAAGCTTAATATATAGTAAACTGTAAATATTTTCAGCTCATTTTCAGTCATCATGTTCTGAAATAAAAATGCTTTGTGAACCCTCTTTTATGTAGAATTTAATAACATTAATTACTGTTGTCACTGAAAGAATGATAGTAAATCAGCTTTGTATTTGATTGTGTTTTAGGGAGAGGCTGGTCTTGTTGGACCTCCAGGATTGACTGGTCCTCGTGGTTCCCCTGTAAGTTATCCGGATCATTCAGAAAAACCTCATGAAACATGGACATAAAGGCCTAAAATTATAAACACATTTACAAAAAATCAGCACAAATATGCTGAATTAAACATGAAATTCTATAGTTCTTTTTTTGTCAGTTTTCAACCAAAAATCACTTGTAGATTTCACAAGAAACTTCTCATTTAATACATCTTCAGTCCAAAATTGCTAGTAACACTAGTAATTGCAAGTGACACTATCTGAAGTTAAAAAACTGAACTTAAATTCATTTCCAATCAGAAATTGTGGTAATTATGGATGTAGAAAAAGACATTAATATGTGATTAATTACTTCTAATAAATGGCTGATATTCTAGTAATATGCATGAAATAAAGTGTTACCGAAATTACTAGTAAATTTCACATGTACTTACAAAAAAAAGCAAAATAACACTGAATAAACATGACATTTTGAATTAGGAGGACTTAACACAGTATGTTTTTGAAAAAATCAGTTTCCACACAAAAATTGCTAGTACGTTTCACAAATAATTACAAAGAAGTCTTCATTCGTAAGTCGTTTTGGATAAAAGTGTCTGTTAAATGACTAAATATAAGTGGCACATAGTAAAACTTTGAAGTAGAAAAACTAAAATAGTATTTTAGTATCATTGTTTTACAGTGTGCCATTATTGTGTTTGATTTGGAAGATTGCATCTGAATTAAAAGTGAGTGATTTAATTCAAGTCCGTGTCTGTGTCGTGTCTTCTCAGGGCGAGCGTGGTGAGGTCGGTCCACCTGGACCTGCTGGTTTTGCCGGACCTCCTGTGAGTATAACAAACTCATCCCACATTAATCAATCAGTTCCCATCATGTGGTGTTTAAAACCACTGAGCTGAAGTTTCTCTGTTTCTAATGCAGGGTGCCAACGGACAACCTGGTGCTAAAGGAGAGACTGGTGCCCACGGACCCAAGGGTGATGCTGGAGCTCCTGGAGCTCCTGGCCCCGTCGGAGCCGCTGGCCCACAGGTGCAAACATCAACACACCCTCAACTCTGCTGAATTTGAACATATGAATATCATAGACTTATTTTCTATTGCTGTCTTGGACAGGGACCTGCTGGTGCTACTGGAGCTAAGGGTGCTCGTGGTGGTGCTGGACCTCCTGTAAGAATCAATACTCAATCAATAACCTACAACAAATATATGAATAAAGAAATTAGACACAATGCAAGGCCATGACCATGGTATCCATACTTTCACTATCAAGTTGTTTAAAATCGGGCTTATTTTAGTATCATTGAGATGTTTGTCTTTAGTTTTAATCCATGATTTTCCATTTTCATTTAAATCTTAGTTTTGATGTGATTTGTCATTTTTATAAGCCTTTTTTTTATTTGCCTGTTTATTTTGTATTCATTTCTATTTCAGTTTTTGTTATTTTAGCACAGCGAGTTAAGCTAAATAAAATCTGCTTTGGAAGGTAGATGAAATAAAATAAGTTTAATGTACTTTTTATTTTTTAAGTAAAGAATTTTTTTTTTAATGGTTTTATTTTTAGTTTACTATTCTGGACTTTATTCAAAGACTTTAAAACATATTTGGACAATTATTGCATAAAATATTAAACCTCTGAAAATTAATTGTGCAATAGCTCTTAAATAAATAAATAAATAAATAAATAGAAAAAGGTATTTATTTATTACAGCTGGAGTTCATTATTTAATTCCTAGCATGCTTTTTCTATGAAATGAAATGTTTTAGTAATTTGAGATTTTGTATTTGTAATGCTTCTTGGTGCCAATGTACAGTATGTACGTTCTCCAATATGATATTGCAGTGTTTCATAGTGTCTCTGTTTGTTAATAGGGTGCTACTGGTTTCCCTGGTGCTGCTGGTAGAGTCGGACCCCCGGGTCCTTCTGTAAGTAATCTACATTCAAAACCAGGTCGACAAAATATTGAATGTTTGACATGTTTACATGTCATGTGACCATTAACCAACACATGAAAACCTTGAACATGCAACTGCATTGTTATGATATTGAAATATTAAGTTGAAACTCAGGGACTGCATGAGTCTAAACACATATAATTTTGTTGCCTATCTTCTGTTTTCTCTCAGGGTGCTGCTGGACCCCCAGGCCCCGCTGGTGCTACTGGTAAAGAAGGACAAAGAGGTGCTCGTGGTGAGAGAGGACCCGCTGGTCGCCCTGGAGAGGCTGGTGCCGCCGGATCCCCAGGACCCTCTGGAGAGAAGGGTAGCACCGGTCCCGACGGTCCTGCTGTAAGTAATCATGCCACAAACATATTTTCATGCAGCTTAAAAATGACTTGTGTAAGTCTGTGATTCTCAGTTGTAAATGAGTATCCACTTTGCTCTGTTGTCTGGTCTGTAGGGTCCAGCTGGTCTTCCGGGTCCTCCTGGTGTTATTGGATCCCGTGGTATCGTTGGTCTTCCCGGACAAAGAGGAGAGAGAGGTTTCGGCGGTCTCCCTGGACCTTCTGTAAGTGGTTTAATCATATCAGTTGTTTAAAAACATTGAAATCTATGTTGAATTCATCATACAATCAGAAACTGTTTATTTTCTTATTGTGCATTCCAGATAGTGTGTTAGGAGGAAACACGTTTGTCTTCATGGTGTTCATTAAAATATTCGGCTAGCATCACCAAACCCTTTTGACGTTACGCTTTAGTTTTCACACATTGCTCACTATATTTATGCATTTACAATCACCAAAGAGGCAACAATAACACAGCCATGCATCTTGAAAAAACATCTAAAAAATAAGGCCTAATTGAATCTAATTTTATGCCAAGTTTAAAAATATCAATAAAAATGAGTTATTGTTGTTTTGTTTTTTTTCAAATTACATTTATATCAAAATGAAAGCACTCAAATGTCAATAGTTTCAGATTTAATCAGAAAAATAAGTATTCATTTAATTCACAATCTTACAATCTGAACACATTTTATGTCAAATAACTTTACATTTCAAAATTAGTGGGAAAAAAATCTTGGCTTTCATTTAGCAAATATGATGCAAGGTGATGCTATTGATATATGCAATGCCAGGAATGTTAGGACTACACATGGGATGTACTATTTTACTCTAAAATGCATCAGATGTAATTTTGAATGCCTTTTAATTTTGACTTCAGTTGCCCTTCTTCACAATACTCATTCACCTGTGCATCACTTCAGGGAGAGCCAGGAAAGCAGGGACCCACTGGGCCTTTAGGTGAACGTGGACCTCCCGGACCCATGGGACCCCCTGGACTGGGTGGAGCTCCTGGTGAGGCTGGACGTGAGGTAAGCAAACTTTACTGGTTTTAAGAGTTTTGTTAAACCAAAATTGGCTACCAAACTGGCTTTATTCTGTGCAGTATGATGGAGTCATTTTTTGATATGTCACTCATCTCTGCAGGGTAACCCTGGACATGATGGTGCTCCTGGCCGTGATGGTCCACCTGGACCAAAGGTGAGTGCAATTACACACATTCTACAGAAAAATACCTGCATGTAATTTCATGTGAATAGTTTATAATTTCCCCTTAACCCAGTCTTAAACCTAACCGTACCTGCATGAATGCATATCCTCTAAATATGTCAACGGTATATGTGAAAGTGCTTCCAGTGTTAAAGAATACTTCTCTGAAATCCCTGTTTTCTATAGGGAGACCGTGGTGAGTCTGGCAACTCTGGTCCTCCAGGGTCCCCTGGTGCTCCTGGAGCCCCTGGCCCCATGGGTCCTTCCGGCAAGAATGGTGATCGTGGAGAGGCTGTAAGTTTTTATATGCAAAATATTTCTAAAAAATGACTAGATTGATTCAAATCAAAAGTCTTGGTTTGCATTTTTAAATAAACATAAATAAACCAATAAATGTAAAACATCCCTGCCAACAGGGGGCGCCATATGAGCCATATTTAAGTATAATTTCTATACTGTCATACTAAGTTTTGGTAACTTTGTTTTTGTCTTTTTATGTACTTTAGTACTGAAACTAAAGTAAAATGAGAATTATTATCAACAAGCTAAAAAAGCATGTTTTTAATGCTTTATTTGATTTCAAATAATGACATTTTGTATTGTTTTAGATTTAGTTAATTAAAAAATGTCCCACTCTAATGTTCAAAACGGATATATATATTATGCTGAATTATCTGATGCCATGAGTTTGGCCCAGTGGATGTTTAATATTGTCCTGTTTTTCTTCACAAGGGTCCCGCTGGTCCTGCTGGTCCTTCTGGCCCTGCTGGTGCTCGTGGAGCCCAAGTATGACTTTCACATTTTTATCAGTTTTTCAACTTCTTTTGCTTTAGCTGTTGATCACAAGGCTGATCATTGTTATCTCTGTGCATGCAGGGTCCAGCCGGTCCTCGTGGAGACAAGGGTGAAGCTGGTGAGGCTGGAGAGAGAGGCATGAAGGGACACCGTGGCTTCACTGGAATGGCTGGAGTTCCTGGACCTCCTGTAAGTGAGCGTTATGTCACACTTAATCTGAAAATCAAAAAGGGGGTTCCTCAAGCTATGGTGAAAATTGACCCCTGTTTTTGATGCTTTCTGAATGTTTTTAGGGATCCCCTGGTGACCAAGGACCCGCCGGACCCTCTGGCCCTGCTGGACCTCGTGTAAGTAGCACATGGATTATAGATTTTATATAAAGTCTAATTTATATGTATAGAACTTTTCGTAATATGGTGAAAAACTAAAGTAGATGTTTGGCAGAATGTCCATGCTGCTCGTTTACAAACAGCAATACTAGATGGTGATTGTCAAGCTCCGAAAACACAATTAAAGTAGTTCTAAAGTAATACTTCTGAAGCCATATGTTAAATTGCAGTGTTTTGTTCTGGAAACTCAAATGAGAAACCACAGGACAAGATTCTGCACGCATGCATTTTAAACAGTTTCCTTCTGCTGATAGGGACCTTCTGGCTCCAATGGCTCTCCTGGTAAAGACGGTATGAATGGTATCCCTGGCCCCATTGGACCTCCTGGTCCCCGTGGTCGCTCTGGAGAAATGGGACCTGCTGTAAGTCTGAAATAATTACAATTTTACTTCCAAATTATAGTTTTCAAGCTTTTTATTGGTCTCTGTTTTCAATAACATCCAATTGGAAGTACTCATGTGATTTTTTTTCTCTTAACAAGGGTGCTCCTGGTCTTCCTGGACCTCCTGGTCCTCCTGGACCTGCAGGCATCGGTGAGCCCTTCTTCGCCATGCCCCAGCCCGAGAAGGGTCCAGATCCTCTGCGTGGAGGCTACAGAGCTGATGACGCTAGCGTTCGTGACCGTGATGCTGAGGTGGATACCACCCTGAAATCTCTGAGCCAGAAGATTGAGAACATCCGTAGCCCCGAAGGAACCCAGGCCAACCCTGCCCGCATGTGCCGTGACCTCAGGATGTGCCATTCTGACTGGAAGAGCGGTAAGCATGGCTTGAACTTAGCTCCAGAAACCTGCTGTAGATCAAATGTAGATATATTGTACTTAATGTGCATTTAGAGGCTCACTTGAAACTGTTTCCTGCAAGGTTTCTACTGGGTGGATCCCAACCAGGGCTCTCCTCTGGATGCCGTCAAGGTCTTCTGCAACATGGAGACTGGTGAGACCTGCGTCAGCCCATCTCAGAACACCATTCCCATGAAGAACTGGTACACTAGCAAGAACATCAGAGAGAAGAAGCACGTTTGGTTCGGAGAGTCCATGCCTAATGGCTTCCAGGTATGTCAAGACCTTATAGGAATTAATAAATTTTTTAGGATTTATAATGCAAAATATATTTGAGGAATTAAAAATATGTCCAGATTTGTTGCTGATGAACACAGGTAGTAATGCTCCATGTGTCTTCTGTATAGTTCCAGTATGGCAGCGAGGGCTCTGATCCAGAGGATGTTAACATCCAACTGACCTTCATGCGCCTGATGTCTAATGAGGCTACTCAGAATATCACCTACCACTGCAAGAACAGCATCGCCTACATGGAAGAGGCCACAGGCAACCTGAAGAAGGCTCTGCTCCTGCAGGGCTCCAACGACATTGAGATCAGAGCGGAGGGCAACAGCCGCTTCACATACAGAGTCAGCGAGGATGGCTGCACGGTGAGCAACACCATCTCTAAAGTTGCTTTATCACCATCTCCCATATTTGTATCTCTTTCCTCTCTGCAGGAGTGATGCATTTCTGGAGGCTAGTCCAGAAGTTTGCATCACCCTGGTTCCCACAATATATAAAATTCTTCCAAATTTTGCTCATCTTGATAATCTTCACAAATGTACACAGTTTATTAAATGAACATGATTGATTTTGGGACGATGGAACCGGAAGTGCTAATGTGCTAATTCCCTGGTTTTGGCCAACGAATATACAGCAGCACTCCTCTATTACAATCTCATCATGATTAATTTCTCTTTTGTTTGTTTTTCTCCGCAGTCACACACTGGCACATGGGGCAAGACAGTCATCGACTACAAGACAACGAAAACATCTCGTCTGCCAATCATTGATATCGCTCCTATGGACATTGGTGCTCCCGATCAGGAATTCGGCGTAGAAATCGGCCCAGTCTGCTTCTTGTAAAAAGAAAAATCTGGACATGACTTTGCTGTTTTTTTTCTAGCAGTCATCAAATCTTTTCCTGGTTATAAAAAAAAGCCCGAAGTCTTATTTGGCTGCAATCGGTCCATGTGCTTAAACCTGAATCCTTGAGGATGGTGCATGTTGCGATTCCCATCTTGTGAAACGTTCGTAAACCAAAATTGAGGACCAGCCAGCAACACTATCATGGACACTTAGTGAGAATCCTTTGCGTCAGCTGACAACAAGAAAATAATATATACTTGTAAAACGCCCCGCCCCCTGGAGTCCAAAGAAATACTACCACCTGGTGACTTTTTGTGCCGTTTTTTGACCACTTCAAAAGGACAATGAAAAACAAGCAAATGCTTATGTACCATTCTCTGGTGTTGAATAAATATGACAAATGACAGCCAAGTGTCTTGTTCCTTCTAAGCAAAAGTGAGAAAAAAAATCACACAGGGAACAGTGTTAGCTCAATGGTACAACGTCATCTTGATATAAAGGCTACCTCAGGACAAAAAAGATTTTTGGGGGGGAAACGCGGGCAGTTTTTTTATTCAAGCAAAGTAAACTATTAGTAACAGGTATGAAAAGGTGCTACTTCCTCTCCTGGTCCTGTCTGTGGTATGTTTGTATTTGCCAGAAAACACTTGCAGGGCCGTTTTGGTGCTAAATGTCAACAGAATGTCTTGATGTCAATGTGATGCAATTGCTCTTATCAAAGTGTCAGCAGATAAGTAGAATAAAACAGCTGGATAGGTTGGTTACTGTACATATGCACTTAATCTGATAAGGGTTAAGTGGGTGGACTGATTGCCAGTTCTTCTCATTTCCATTTCCCCAACCTAAGTTTCTAGAGAAGTCTTATTTTTGTCTGTACATGCCGCTCCCCCCGTTTCCAGATTTTATTTCCACTTTCAAAATGCAATGCACATCTCTTTTTTATTTTTGTTTTCGTTTGTTTGATTTGTTTTCAGTGGAAGGTTTCTTACAAAAACTTAAATTGAGGTTGCAAAAAAGAAAAACCACAGAAGAAATAGACCCTCCAATGGTTCCAACAAAGGATCTGTACTTATTTTGTACATGTATAGTATTTCGAGATGTTTTTAATTATTTTGGATGTTGAAATAAAGCATGTTTATGTGGTCAACTGGATGATGGATATATTATCTTCTTGCCAATACCTCAATAACCTTTCTCAAAGCATAAATTAAACAAATGACGATGCTTTCACTCAACTACCTTAATTTCTACTTTATTTCCAACGGGTTGTGCTTGGGATGCATGTGGTTAACTGGGAAGGAACTGACATTTATCTGAAAAAAAAAAAAATTGATGAAACATAAAAATAATTATTAAAATCAATAGCATACCAAATATTAATTCATTTCTACACCTCTCTAGTCTCTTTAAATGTCTCCGGTTACTATCGTAATCTCGGTTCCCTGAGAGACAGGAACGAGACATGGCGTTAACACCTTGGGGACTCCCTTCCTTCCTAACCTACCTGAAATCTTATTGGACAATGCCAGTGAAGTTATATAATGTGCCATATTGGCGGCATAAACTCAGAATCTTTCGAATGAACTGACAGTACAACAGATCAGAGCTGTGAACACGGCAGCCTACGCCATGTCTCGTTCCCGTCTCTCAGGGAACTGAGGTTACGACAGTAACCGGAGATGTTCCCTCTCGAGAACAGTCTCTCGACATGGCGTTAATGCCTTGGGGACAGTATAGAACAACACAGTGGAAACAGTGAATTAAAAACGCTCGGCCTCGACGGAGCTACCATGAATAATTCTTGTAAGACACAAAAAATGAATCCCCAACCAATCAGATATGACCCTGCAATATGCCTCAAGGGGATTGGATGTAGATTCCTATATGGGGATCCAATCAGGTTACTTAGGGTGTACTCACACTAGGCACGGTTGCTATGAACCAGGCCCGAGTACGATTGTCCCCCCTCCCCACTCCCCCTCTGCCCTGCACTCACATATAGGGTTTCAGCATTCGTGCCGGAGCACGCTTATGTCATTATGGTGCGATGGTTTCGGGATAAACAGGAAGAGCGGCTCTCTCTTAACACAATGGAGTGCATCGCTCTGTTTTCTTTGTGGATAATTTTGTGTTGTTTGGTCCACAGCCTGTTGTTTGACAGATGTGTCGCCTTAGTGGCGCGAACTTTTCACGTAATCGTGCTGCTCGTATGAGGATGTTTGCAAGGTACCAGCTGAAGTGCAGCAAGGACTTTGCAGTTTTTAGTTTTTATGTGTTTTGCACCTCTGCCGTAGACCAAAGCGACCCTTTCCCTGCCATGTTGGTTTTGGAGCGTCGCAAAAACCGTGATGCAAAGCGTCCTTTTCCGTGCTCCGGCACGGTTAGTGCTCACACTGCATGCGAACCGCACCCGAGTCCAACTGAACCGTGCCCTGGCCCACCTCTTCCAAGCGGGCCAGGGCCGGCCAATCGAGCCACGCCCGGGCACGATTCGGAGCACTCACACTAGTCAAACGAACCGCACTTTGGTGGTCAAACGCACTCGGGCACGGTTCAAACTGGCAGTGTGAGTACACCCTTAGAAACCATGTCTGATAACAGGTCTCTTATTGAGAGAGAGGTCCAGTGCCATCGCCATACAAAGATAAGACATTAAAGTCAGGTGAATACATACAAGCATGTAGAAAAACAGTTCAACAAGTATGTGAGCGGCAATCCCGGGCACAATATAACACACATAAAGAATGGTCGCGTTGAGGTGCCACAGTCTGAACCTGATGATTATGCGGCCCCAAATCTCTCCCTACAGGACCTAGTCGAAACCACCAGTGCAGTCAAGCGGCTAGTATTTGCAGGTAGAACCACGGGTCGTACTCACCGATAGGACCTGTGAGGCTAATGACTGCACAACCAAATTGTAGAATATGTGTAGACCATTCTGCCACAATACAAATATCTTTGATAGAAACTCCTTTAGTCCATGCCCATGAGGAGGCAACAGCTCTCACTGAATGGGGTTGGACACCAATAGAAAATTCCATACCATGACTAGAATATGCCTAGGCAATAGCATCGACCACCCAGTGTTTGGAGACAGGCTGCCCTTTGGCGCTGCCTCTGAAGCATACAAACAGCTGCTCAGATTGCTGAAACTGAGCAAAAATGTTTCCCCAAGGAGCGCCCATCAATAGCAGTGTGAAAGGCTGAGATAGCTGCAATGTAAACCTTAAGTGTGACGGGGATACTAACACTGTCCATTTGTTGTTGCAGAAAATACAGAATGTCAGACACGAAGCAGTTTCCCAGGTCCCAACCAATCGATTCACACCATCTCTCAAACACTGATATTATCGAGCCGTCCGCCTGAAACAGGAGATCTCTTCTTAGCGGGATCGGCCACGGGGGAGCCACTAGTATTTCCAGGAGATCGGGAAACCAAGGCCTGTTCAGCCAGTGCGGAATGACTAAAAACACTGATGCCTTCTCCTCTCTTATTTTGTGCAGCACTTGTGACAAAATCTTCAGCGGGGCCAATGCATACATACGGGCATTCGGCCATGGCATAGTGAGTGTGTCCCCACCCAGTGGAGAGCGTGGCAGAGAGAAGAATAGAGAGTAATGCCTGTTCTCCTCTGTCGCAAACAAGTCTACCTCCGCTTTCCTCAACCATTCCCAGATCAGCCTCACTGTCCCAGGGTTCAGTCTCCATTCCCCGCGAGGAATCCCATTCCTCGAAAGCATATCCGAGCCACTGTTCAGGCATCCTGGAACATGAGCTGCTCGAATGGAGAGCAGATGGTGATCGGCCAACAGCAAAAGGTGTGCTGCCTGTCTGTAAAGGGCTTTTGAATGTACTCTGCCCTGGCAGTTTATGTACGATACCACCGACATGTTGTCTGTGCGAATCAAGATGTAATGCCACCGGACTTGCATGAAAAAACTCATAAGAGCCAAAAAGATTTTCTCAGCTCAAGGCGCTTTATGTGCCACATCCTCTCCAACTCTGTCCAGTAGCCCGAGGCCAGAAAGCCATCACGGTGAGCTCTTCAGCCCGTCGTCGATGCTTCCATCGTGACCACTTGGCGTGGCGCCAGTGCTAGCCTAAACGGCATCACCATGAACTGATACGCTATGCCTTCGTACACAAATCTCAGAAAGTGGCTGTGATGAAGGGCGGTATAGATATGAAAGAAAAGAAAATTCAGGTCCACCAAAACTAACCAATCTCCAGGTCGAATCTGCGCAAGTATCTGCTTTAGCGTTGTCATTTTGAAAGCGTTTTTGTATACAACGCACTAAACCAAACCATGTTTGTTTGTGTTAGAGAGGATTGTGCCTCGTCGATCGACAGGGTCTCAGATGCTTCGTGGTAGGCACGCCACTCAGTGCTCTCCTCCTCTGAACCATCCCGTCAGGAACGAGGCTTTTGTTCCATTGGAGGGGCTCCCCCAGTATGGCCGCCTTTCTTGAAGCTATGATGCCTTTCCTTTGATGTCCTCTGCCACTGAGATTTGGCGTGAACAGCCAAATTTGCACAGTAGCCCATCAAGGCAGGAATGACTCTTCGCCTTAGAGAGTTTCTTTGCCTCTGATAAATGCTCTGCGATAGCCTCCACTGCATCTCCAAAAAGGGCCAGATGAAGATACAGGAGCATTGCACAGTGCCCTCCTGTCCACTTCCTTTAGCTTGGTGAGTGTCAGCCACAGGTGCCGGTGTAGCACGACCATGTAGCCCATGCTCTATCTGATCAACTTGGCCAATTTCTCTGTGCGAAATCCATTCCTGTGCATCTTTAAATGCCTGGGGATCCGCCCCACCCTTATCCAGGGATTTCAGAAGCTGTGCCTGAAAAACTTGGAGCACTGCCATCGTGGGCAGAGTTGAGATTGCTTCTCCCGAGGCAGCGTACACTTTGTCCATGACGCGTGCTGTCAGACAGCAGGGCCTTGGCGGCAATGTAGCACCTGTCTTCAGGGAGGCAGAAGAGAGAAAGCTCCATCAACTTTGGTAAAGGTCTCCTACCCACTAGCGGGAGCGCGAGATGATTGGGGCGCAGCCCCCGCCTTAGCAACCTCATTTTGCAAGCTTGGGAGGAATGAGGCTCACTTCCTCGGAGCAGCAGCTCAACCACCTGAGTAAAGGAACCAAGAATCCAGCTTGCTCTTAGCTTGTTTGTCAGGCAATTCCCACTCTAGGCCAAGATCACTCACGGCCCTGGTGAAAATCCGGACAAGTTCATCTTGAAATGCAGAGTGCAGGCCCAGTCCTTCTTGGACGTCGTTAGGGACAGTGCCTCGTCAAGATCATAGTTATCCCCCACCACACCGAATTATATAATCTCCGAAGCACCAGAGGCAGGTTGAAGATTCTCTACTGATTAGCACATTGGTGAGCGGGGGGAGGGGGTGAATTGTGCCATTCTGTGCAGTTGCCCACGTTTGCCTGTCGTCATTGACGAGAGAAATCACAGAGGACCCTGAGCCCAATATGGTGAGTGCTGCCTCTGCATGGGCGAGACACAGGCAACGGATGCAGATCTCATGGGTGTCCAGGGCCTCGATGGGTCCTGAACACTGCGTGCAAAAATTTGACATGTTGGAACGCAGAGAGGGAAAACCGTCTTCTTGCATCGTCTCGACAGCTGTCTTCAGTAGGATACATGAAAGAGGAAGTTTCTCCGTTTATGTCGCCAATACAGCGCATTATAAAGTTGCAGGGCCACACCCTCATTCACCAGCTTGGCTGGCATTGGCCAGTGAGAGTTGCAACTTCACTGGCCTTGCGCAATAAGATTTCAGGTAGGTTAGGAAGGAAGGGAGCCCCCAAGGCGTTAATGCCAGGTCGAGAGACCACTTTTTAGTGGGAACAAAGTACAGCAGATCTTCAATGGAATTTTAGTAATTTAATTCCCACCCATAAGGCATGGTTTAATGGTTTAAGCTGGTCCTGATCAGGAGCTAGTTTCTTAAAACCAGTTTAGAACCAGCACATGAGCTAAGAACCATTTTAAACCAGCTCAAGCCAGCAGCCATGCTTCAAAACATACCTAACCAGCATGTGCTGTTTTTTTCAACAGGGTGTACAGCTGGAGAGGCAGAAAAGGTTTTAAAGACTGTGAATAGTTCAACAGGTAAGGTGATAAATCTGTAAAACCATGTAATGTTATTTACATAAAATTCAGAGGTTGTCATTCTGAACGTCGATAGATGGCAGTGCAGCGTCAAACACCATTTTAGCATCGATAATTCAAGTGCACAAAGAAGAAATACAGAAGCAACTCTAAACAGACCAATCAAAGTATTTAATGTTAAATGCAGACAAAGTTAATTTGGATACACATTACCCAGCATGCACAGAACCAAAATAATATATTTTCCACATCAAACCATACTGTACATCGCATTTAATCTTATAGTTGTTATAAGAGTGACAGATTCTGGATTGCTATCTGCACCAATACTCAACCTTTTTAATGTTTAAAGCTAGAAGGGATACAGCAAAAACTACTGGGCATGCGCACATCAATTTAGCGTAATTTATTACAATTTATTTTTATTTGCATTATTGTAAGGGGTAGATTTACAGTTGGGATAAGTGTAGATGTTATTAAAACACAATCTTATTTTAACCCTCAGATATTCCTCACTTTCATTTGTGATCCTCAGCAGTCAAAAGTAATGAAAGACGTTTCATTATATATTTCGTTGCATGAGTATTTGTTCTTTAATATTGGTTCTTACTTGAGTATTTTTTTTATTTTTTGTATTTACAGTTATGTACTTTCAGCCTTTTTTAATAATGTCCACATTTTATTAGTACCAAAAATGACAAAATAAAATGTAAAATGCATTTTTTTTTACCTGACTATATGACCAAAGACCACCAGAGGGTTAAATTGATTAGTCAGATTTGACCAACGCAAACTGACAGTGATATTCATGGTCCTTACTAAAAGCGATCAAAGATAAAAGCATTGTGTGAAGTACAATTCAATTACAATTCAATTAGTTAGAGGAACACTCCACTTTTTTAGGCTCAATAAGCTCATTTTCCAACTCCCCTAGAGTTAAACAGTTGAGTTTTAACGTTTTCGAATCCGTTCAGTTGGTCTGGCGGTAGCACTTTTAGCATAGCTTAGCGTAGATCATTGAATCTGATTAGACCGTTAGCATCTCACTCAAAAATGACTCTCATTCCGGCGTAATAATCTAGGAACTTTGCTGTCGTACCATGGGAGCATCAGGCCAGTGATATTACACAGTGCCTGAAAATATATAGCAACATTAAATATTAAATATTACACCGGAATGAGAGTATAGTTCCTAGTCATATCAGTCTAGAAAATTTCAACTTTTCATTTTCAATCGGTCTTACTACATGATGTAACAACAGAAGGGTCAAGTTTTTAATAGGAACAATGTAGGAACTCTTTGGTCATTTTTGGGGCGAGATGCTTATGGTCAAATCAGATTCAATAATCTATGATGTGCATGCAATGCAAAAAGTGCAACCGCCAGACCTGGAGGATGACTGAATGCATTTGAAAACGGTAAAATTGTATTGTTTAACTCTAGGTGAGTTGGGAAATGAGTATATTTTCAAAAAAAGGTGTTCCTTTAATCACACAAAGACTTCAAATCACTGATTCTACACTGCACAGCAGCACAGCTCAATTGGAGCTATGGTTTTTATAATTACTATGGGTTTTATATGTTTCTGGAGCTTAGTAACTGCTCCTATATTTAATAGAGAAAAAACAGCAGCATATGGTTTTGGAGCAACATTTTTGGGTCGGTTATTAGGTGAATGTTAATTTTTGAGTGATGTATTCCTTGAAGAAACACAAAGCAAGAAACAAATAGTGAACCTTAAACACATTTCCACAGACAGTGATTATTACAGCCGGCTCTGGTGTCCCTCAGCTCTCAGCCATTGCCTGCTCTGCCATGAGGAGCGGCTGTAAGCACTGCCGAGGACGATCTGCAGTGCGTCTGTCTCCGCCAGCCATCCTGCGCAGCTCGTTGGCATCACCCTGGATGGTGTGGTGATGATAGAGCTGCAGACTGAGATGAGAAAAGGGAAAATGTGCTCAGACACCACGGGTGAAAGGGTAGAAACCAATAAATATCACCATCAGTTAACTTTTCACAGTACACTGAGAAACACTTTCTGTGTTAAAATTCGATCTAATTAAATATGCACGCATTTGCATACATTTCCCAAACAGAAATCTGAACATGGGATAATGCCTTGATCAAAATTCTTGTTTCATTTTGTTGACATATTAAAGGGTTTTACAAAAGGGATTTTGGATTTCTCTTTTTTTAATTGTTGTTAATTAAATATTTAAATATTAGATAAACAAACCCCTCTGTAAAAACCTTCAGAATTTATATAGGGGAAAAAATTTATGTTTTAACCTTTAAAGATAAGTATTGTAACTCAAATCAATAGACAACAATAACAGCCCTTTGTCTGTAAAATACTGGTGATTTGCAAAAAAAATAAAAATAAAGAAAAATTCCTAATATTACCACATTTGATGATGCTGAGTTCAAAAATATCAATAAATCTTTCCCACAAATATTTTTTTCCAAAATTATTAAGACAAAATGCATATTTTGAGAAATCGTGAGGTTCTCAATCAAAATAGACACTATTTTCAAAATCGGCACATTATAATTACAATTTTCATTTTTCCCCCCACTATTCTGAAAGATGGCATGAAGCACAAAATCAAAAAAAATATATATATATATTTTTTAAAACTGGTTTTGTCTGGAGTGTCTTTTCTTAGAAAAAATAAAAATAATAATACATATATCAATATGTCCACTGACTATAACATATTGTTTGTTGGTGATACAGTATAGGGTACTTACTCCGGAGTCTTGGCATTTCGTTTCAGACTGAAAATAACAACGAGAAAATAAAACTTAAAATGGTTATCCAAACAGAATTACTTTTTGTTTTTGTCCAAAACATGAATCTAGTGTACATACACTCCCTCTCTCCTGCAGCACATGATGTAGGACAGGATGAGACAGAGGATCAAAACCAGAACCAAGGGAACGATGACGGTGACAATGTAGTCTGGGAAGAAATCTCTGTCAGGAGGAGACTCCGGAGGATTGAACTCTCCTCCCCACGCCAGGACGCCCGAGCCCACGGTGGGGACCGGAGCCGGAGGAACGGGCCTGGACAGGTCAAACTGTGGGATCAAAGATACGTAAGGATGGAGGTGACGTATGCATTACACCTGAGGCTGTGTGTTGTGTCTGACCAGGGTAGATTTGCACCAGGTGATGCAGTTGATGGGGTTTTCACAGTTGCTGCAGTCTCCGGTGATCTTCTGTCCAGATGCACAATCTCTCTGATGCTCCGCTGTCTCAAGTCTCAGCATGCACTGAGAAAACGGCTGGTCTGAACCCAGCTTCACATACACGCTGAGACAAACACAGACACAACATATATCAACAGTTCAACACAAAATATATCTCAAAGTATTTCAAATCAGGATTTTAAATCAAGATAAATAGACGTTCAGAAGCAAAATTATGGAGGATACTAGGACTAGTCTGTTTCTTGGAATATATCATATTTATTTTGTCATGTTATAATCATAAATCTCACAATTTGAAAAAATAAATGTAATTCAAGAAAATTTATCTTAATAGCTTATACAAAATGTTGCATCTCAAATAAAGGATATTTAGATATATTTACTGGAAAACAAGACAAAGTTACTGACTAAAAATCTGTAATAATAATAATAATAATAATTGTTGTTGTTGTTTATGTTATTTAGTATAATATATAATATTGTCTAATAACCATAATACTTTAACAAAAACAACATAATATGATTATAATAATTATGTTATTATTTAGTATATATATATATATATATATATATATATATATATATATATATATATATATATATAATAAGATAATGATGATTATTCATAATATAGTAATATTATATATTAGTATAAAATATATTATAATAATAATTAGTAAAAACTATAATAATGTATCAACAAAATAATAATAATAATAATAATAATAATTAGATAATATAAGATATTATTGTTGTTTTTGTTATTTAGTATAATATATAATATAGTCTAATAACCATAATAATTATTATAATAATGATTATTATTTAGTATAATGTAGTAATAGTATATATTATTAGTATAATATATACTCTAATAATAATTGGTAAAAACATATAATGACTTATAATAATATTAATACTTTTAATTATTATTATTAATATAGTAATATTTGTGGGGGGGTCCAATTTATTATTATTATTATTATTATTATTATTATTATTATTATTATTATTATTATTATTATTATACAGCATCTAATAATAATTGGTATAAACTAAAGTAATTTATAGTTAATTTATGATAACAACAGCACCATAATATTAAGATCCATTCAGAGTTTCTCTGTAGCCCACCCTTCGAAGTGTCCTGGAAGAGGCAGGGGCACGCGGCCGCCCCTCTCCAGAGCAGAGCTGATGTTGACAAACTCCAGACGGCTGGTTCTCCACAGTTTCTGCATGTCCAGTTTGATCTCCGCTTGAACAGCAGCGGGCAGCACTTTCTCAATCTCTCTCCGCTCTATGAAGAACTCAGCCTGGTACGGCATCTGCTTTACTGGGACGAAACGAAACCATGTTTCTAAATCTCATGCATCCAGGAAATACATCAGAGATTGAGATTCATTAGTGAATGACATCATACCTGCAGGACCCACATTTATCACCAGCCTCTCTTTAAACGTTTCGTAATTACGCTTGTTGATCACGAAAATCTGAAGATAGAAGATTCAGAAGATATTTTTATTAGACTTTTAAATATTTTGACTTAAATTTAACCCTGTAAAGTCTGTCCAATTTTTTTTTTAAATAGAACAATTTAACTTTTAGACAAAATAGAAAAAAATATCTAAATGTCTCCCGGTGTGTTTTCTTTTCTTTTTTGAGTATCAGGCTTTTATGGCTCGTATAGTATGATATAGTGAGAATGTGGAGCTCAAACTCAAGGAGGAAGGCTCAAACTGAGGAAAAAAATATGCAAATGCAAAAATATTACAAGTAATTCTGATTCTTGTAATGTAAATTGATGAGATCTTTATGACAGTAAAACAGACTGCTTACATGTGTTAGAAATATCAATTCTCACTCAACTGATATCCTCAATAATGTTTAAGCAAGATGATATTTAAGGGCTTAGTTTTATGATCAAATTATATAATGCAACAATGCAATTATGAGTGAGAAGCGAACATTTATGTTCCTCAAAAGCCTGATGATCATATCTTATACTCACTTTAACATGATTGTAGATTGTGTGCAACAAGTGCTTCAGCAGTGTTAGACGCCTTACAGATCACGTCAAATATGATCCAATATTATCTGTTTTAAATGTGCACCTCTATGATGTTCCTGCCCTGGTCCCGTGGCAGAGGCGTCCCGTACAGGAATGCGTTGTCGTAGGCGTCTCTCTGGGTGAAGCGGAGCCAGCGGGGCAGATCTGGAAACCGCTCCTTGTTGCATTTAAACACCATGGGATCATTAAAAACTTGACCTACAGATCAGGACAAGACACATTTATCATGAAACATGCTGTTACTTTTGAACTGTGCTTTAAAATATTGTCACTGATGCTCAGACATACCGAAGACTTTATGAAAAGGCTCAAATTCACTCTGGAAAACCTCTCGGTGTAGCTCATAAACGAACAGCTGACCCACCGGGGCTTCTGTGATAATGTCGGCCCGGACCAACAGGAGACCTGCTGTGAAGACTGCAAAAAACATTAACGTTGTTTAGTACATTGCAGCCTGCCGAAGCATTTGTTTTGGCATTGAAATGTTTATAAATCTCTTTAAAGACCCAAAAGAAAGTGAATGAACTTGCCTGTTATTGCCAAAGCCCAGATCCCTTTGTGTGCCATCTTGTTTAAAGTCTTGATTGACAGAAGCACTTGTTCAAGAGTGCAGTAACCCATCCCATCCTAAATACAGCCAGGGCTATTTATATCCTGCTCTCATGCTGTCCCTTTGCTTTGTGGTCTGTGTGTGTGTGTGTGTGTGTGTGTGTGTGTGTGTGTGTGTGTGTGTGTGTGTGTGTGTGTGTGTGTGTGTGTGTGTATGTGTGTGTGTGTGTGTGTGTGTGTGTGTGTGTGTGCATTCTCTATAAAACAACCTGATGTCTTAAGAGATCAGACAAAACAGATAAATGCTGCAAAGAAATCAAAACAATTTTTTATGTTATTTTATTATGTAGTTTACCAGTTCACCTGCACTTCATCTTACAGACACACGAGGGCGGCAGACATCAGCTACGGTCACACTGCATCCAAATTGTTTTTTTGTTTTTGTTTTTTGCTCACGTCTGACTCAGATCTGTTTTTGTCAACACAGTGTGAACAGCACAAACCGCGTGGAATCCGATCTTTTTTGATTATTATTCTGATTTGTGCCACTTTATTATGTGGTACTAAATCCGAATCTGTGTTAGAACTCTTGTATTACAGAGACTACTACAAGCAAAACATTACGTTTCAAAACTCTGATTACATTACATTACTCACATCCTTGTCTTTATTATTATTTTTTTATATATATATTGCCAGTGCATAATATCGCTGGCTTCTGCTGCAGATCACACTAGAAATAAACACATAATCGCTTACTTTATGTCCTCCGTGTTTACTTCAGCATGGCGGCGAAGTGTAAAGAAGTTACTTTTTAAAGAATAAATAAAAAAATAATAATAGTAAATGTAGCTATATAGCCTGTGCTATATTAGTCAAAAGTACAGAATCATGAAGCAGATACATGCAAAAAAAAATTATATATATAATAAATTATTTTTATATTTATATAAATATAATTATATATATATATATATATATATATATATATATATATATATATATATATATATATATATATATATATTTTTTTTTTTTTTTTTTTTTTTTTTTTTTTTTTTGAGTATTTACGACGGGTATGACCGTTAAATGAGTAATCGCTTTGAATATATATATTGCTCTTTTTGTTGTTTTTGATTGCTTCTACTGTCTTCATCTGTAAGTCGCTTTGGATAAAAGCGTCTGCTAAATGAATAAATGTAAATGTAATGTATATGGGGGGGTGACCATGGACAAAACATAATTTCCATGAAAGAAGACATTGCTGGTTGAAGTTAATGAAAAATAGGTCACTAGTAAGAAAGACAGGCCAACAAGTTGTTCAAATATCTTATTTGGAATAAAAAACAACTGTGACATTTGATTTGCAAGGCTTTCGTCACTAGGACTAAGTGACGACATCCTCTGCTGCATCACGTCACGTCCGCCAGAGGGCGCTAATATCAAAACATGCGCGTTGGGATCTACAGAAACACAATGTAGCTGTTATATTGTATCTTTGAGACAGTCACAGTCACAGAGGTGATTAAAACAACAGCAGGACCGCAGCGGTGATTCAGAGCGGACCTCGGGACGAGCTCGGTGATAAATGTCCGGTATTAACAGATAATAATCTCAGGAAGCACCAAGAGAAGAAGTCAAAGCAGGAACAATAAACAGATGGAACTGGAAGAGTCGCGCTGATCTGACTCGACGACGAGCGGCTGAGATCTTTATTACTCGGTTAAAACTCTCGAGGATGACCGTCCGGTGGCTCTCGGTAAGAGACGAACTCACGCCTGGCCGAATCCGACTAAGTTTGCTTATCTTTGCGAGTTGAATGGCTTTATTTGACCTTTGCTCGGTTTGTGTGAACTTTTAGTTCATGCAGAAATGTAGTAAAAACTGTGTATGAACGGCTTCATGAGCTCGAAGGCTGTAGTGCAGGCCACTTCAGCTCAGACAAAGCCCAAAGGACTCTTTGTGAAGTGGTTTCTGGACAAAATCTGGCTTCATTGTTGTGTATTGGACTTCATGTAACATAAAAGTGCCAGGGTAGTGTTGATGCACATAGAAGTTTCATTGAAATAACAGGGCATTTGGATATAGAAGTCATTCATTACTTTATTAAACTTGTCACACTTTTATGTCTCAAGTGTAATATTATTATTATTATTATAGTTTTTTATTTTAATATTATTTAATTAAGATATATTTTCGTTAACACTTTACTATAAGGTTCCATTAGTTAATGTATGAGCAAACACTGAACAATACATGTTTAACAGTATCTTTCGATATCTAATCTTAAAGTTAATAAAAATACAGTCGTTGATTGTTCATGTGCATTAACTGATGTTAAAAACACAACTTTTGGTTTTATCAACGCATTAGTAAATGTTGGAATTGACATGAGCTAAGAAAAATAAATGCTGTAGAAATATAGTTCATGCTTAGTTCATGTTAACTAAAGTAGTTAACTAATGGCATTTCTTTGTGTTATAGCTCATCTAAAAACTTTTATTTGCATTAACACTTGTCCCAGTCACTTTTTAATCTTAAGACATGAAAGTGTGTTTTTTTATAAATATATATATATATATATATATATATATATATATGTGTGTGTGTGTGTGTGTGTGTGTGTGTGTGTGTGTGTGTGTGTTTGTGTATGCATATATAATTATGCATACACACACATTTATAAATAAAGGCATTCAATTCAACATATATATATATATATATATATTTATATATATATATATATATGCACACATACATGCAGGCTGTTTTAAACACCTTGTCCGTTCAGTTTTGTTTTAATTACTATACACAAAAAATGTATAGTGTAATAGTTAAAAAATGTTAAATCTACATATGTGATTAATAGTACGACTACTATAATTTATATGAAATTCAAATTCATTATTACTAAATGATTTAACACTAGCCATAAGTAAGACTAAATAATGCATGTAAACTGCAAAGTGTAAATAATAGTTTTAACCCCAGATGCAGATTTGTTATCTGAAAACATGAGAAATTATCAAAAATCTTAATTAATGCATATTTAAAACTATCATGATATAAAGAAAAAATAAAATAATCCTAAACCATTTTAGTTTTTACTATGTGATGATTTTTTTTCTGGCATCATATTCACCAAGTGAACAACTTTTGTACTAAAAGTACTTTCCAATCAGTTTAGTTAAACTATAACAAAAAAAAAAGAAAAGAAAATATGATTGGATTATGTGTGTTCAGGATACGTAAACTTATAGAAGTGTAATAAGCCTTAAACGAGACTCACATTCTCTGGTCTGGAACATGAACATTTATTTCTGCCAGCAAATAAAAAAGCTAATTTTGACATCATATCTATTTTTTTTCTCATAACTGTGAGTGTATATCTCAAAATCTCAAGTTATAAACTCATAATTGTGAGTTTAAAACATTTACATTTATCTGAATTGATTTTACATCTTGCATTTTGTTATATATATATATATAACAATTCAGAGTTTTCTTTTTAAAATTGTGAGCAAACATCTTGCAGTTAAGCAATGTTAAGTCAGCACTTTTGTTATGCTAGTCAAATTAAAAGACAAGCATTGTTATATATATATAAATACTAAGAATTAAATATTTGCTTTAACGTGCATCACATTTAGGAGAGTTTTAGCTGGTTTTAAGTGTGCATATGAGTTCATGCTGACACTGCAACCTTCAGCTTCACATCTGTGACTGCTTGAGGTATCGTTTCAGCTCTGAAAATAGAAGACAGGAAGTGGCTCGCATTGATGGCTCAGGCTGTTATTAGGGCTGAAAGAGACTCGCCAGTGCCAAAATGAAACCGAATGCATATGCTTTCTTTGGATTGCACAATGCACTTCAGGCGGAATAAAAGAAAACACGTTTGAACATTTAAAGAGCCTGGCAGGTTTGTTCATGTTCAGATAGTGACTAATTTCAGATGAATTACAAGGATTTATTAAAGGAACAGTTCACCCAAATATGAATATTTGCTGAATTTACTCATCCTCAGTCCAGCTTTAAATTAGATTTGGAGAAATGTAGCGTTGCATCACTTGTTCATCAATGGATGCTCTGCAGTGAATGGGTGCCGTCAGAATGAGAGTCCAAACAGCTGATAAAAACATCACAATAATCCACAGCACTCCAATTCATCAGTGAACATCTTGTGAAGCCAAAAGCTGTGTGTTTGTGAGAAACAAACCATCATCAAGATGTTTTTAACTTCAAACCATTGATTCAGTCCAAAACACGAGTCCGTAAAATATTTGTTTAGAGCTGTTTTAGACCGTTTCTTGTAAACGGTGACTATATTTATCTCCTGATTCACACCAGATGACTTTTTCACTGGAGAAAGCAATATAATGGTTACTGGACTCATACTAGACTTACCGGTAATTACAGATTTCTCTTCTCAAGACATTAATTGATGGACTGGAGCGCTGTGGATTATTGTGATGTTTTTATCAGCTGTTTGGACTCTCATTCTGACGGCACCCATTCACTGCAGAGCATCCATTGCTGAGACACTGATGCAATGCTACATTTCTCCAAATCTGATGAAGAAACACACTCATCTATATCTTAAGGTTAAGTACATTTGCAGCACATTTGAATTTGTGTGAACTATTCCTTTAAGACGGTGTAAGGGTAATTTAAAGATGATGGAACGTAATTTCTTGCTGATGCTCATGTGGTTCTGTTCTCGCAGGGTCTGATGCAGTGAAGATGGCTGGTGTTGTGGAGAGTCAGGCAGGCGTGGGAGGTTGAGTACAGGAAGAATGCACTTATCCCATGTTGGCACCAATAAAATCTGCTTCCTGCTTTCCCTGGCGTTCTGTGCCCTACTAGTGCTGCTTATTCCCTCCTTACAACCCCTGCAGCGTCAGAAAGATCTGCCCCAACCCCGGCCCCGTACCAAACCCATCAGAGCCGGAGCCGGACACAGACATGACCTCTACGGGAACCCCGGCCGAGGAAGCGAGGATGCCAAGGATGGTAGTTTCATTCACCCACTTCCTCCTAGAGGCCGACCCGAGGACCCACAGAGGATGCTAGAGAGAGACGCTGCACGCCCCAGATCCCCTGGGTCCCGTTCCAGAGACTCTTTGGATTTGAGAGACATTTTTATTGCTGTTAAGACCACCAGGAAATATCACAAGTCCAGACTGCAGCTCCTGTCCCAGACCTGGGTGTCCAAAGCCAAGGAACAGGTATGGAGGTGTTCTGTGTATTAATACTCCGTAGTCAGTTATTTTGCCATCCACTAGAGATTAAACTCCCAATACTTTATATTTCATCTTTTTAACCAGGGATGCCACCATTTTCAATATAATGTTGAATCGGCTTGGTACAACAATCACGGTTTAATTCACACGTGTGAATTGTTTTTTATTGTATTTTAAATTAAATTATTTGTACCGTTTTTATTTCTAAAATATTATAATGTTTTATAGGACTTGGCTAATCCATATTTCAGAGGTTTATAGGTACACACATACTTTGTGGCTGTTTTTGACAATTCTTCTAAAGCTTTTCTCAATTTTGTTCCTATCGACATCAAATATATATCAACCAAAAATAAGAAATACGTTGCGATTATAAATTTTGTTCATGTTTTTACACCACAACATCAGATGAGTGAAAACTTCCTCTTCTGCTCTGAAACGGCTTCTTATCACAGAAAGAGGCAGAAAATATATTCTAGAGTGTAAAAAAAAAAAAAAGGCTAGTGAATGACAAATATATTTAATTATTACGGAAATACCCGAGATGGACAGCAGAATCAAAAGACGACAGAAAGGTTTTGATAAACAATAAACACTCCTACGACAGTATATCTGTGTTTCTGTCGTCTTCTGATCTCTGTCACAATAACACAGAGACAGTTTGTGTTTCTAAAGGAATTGATTTGTGAATGTTGGTGATTTGTGGATTGAAGATTATTGAAAGTAGCTGGACTGTTGTGGCACAGATTTAACCCGCTGCTCTCTGGCGGTGTGGCTGATAACGGGGGGTTCAGTCCTGGTGTCCCTCAGGGCCCCTGCAAGAGGAAGAGCCACAGACACAAGACACAAGACAACGTGTGTTTGATTTCATCCAAGATCATTCACTCGACTGCCAAAGGCGCCAGAGCAGCACATGCCCCCTTCCCCGGGCCTCTCCTGTGGGGTCCGGAGGGGCCCCCAGATTGACTTAACCTGTAAAACAGCGCAGCTCCATTGTTTTGCCATTGCACAACCGAGCCAAATGCCCAGGAGAGATTTCAAGCGCTCAGCTTTGCTCATAAAGCAAGACTGTGTTTGGTAAAAACAGCTTCAGCATAAAGTGCCAGCTCAGCTCATGCCAGAAGAAACATTCTTTCCCGATTAGAATCGCAATGTTCAGATTTTAGCACAAAGTCCATCAGCCTTTTTCCTTATGTGACTTTCTACTTAAATAACCTGGATGCTGTTTTGTGGTTACATTTCCTGAAAGGGACCAATGAGCATTCAGAGATATAAATGCATACATTTTGAAGAGGTCATTTTGTTGGAGACTTTATGTGCTCATGGCAAAAACAACCCTAGACATTCTCAAAGTGGCTTTTACTTTAAAATACAACTTGTACAAATGACAAGCGGTGTTTCATGTTTTCCCTGTTTTAAAGGATCTGCTCAAACATGCTCTTCGTCAGAAACATCATGAGTAAGCCAGTGTTGGATCCTGAGATGACTCTGTCCCTCTGAGGCATTTCACCCTGGATGATCTGTGTGTGCGTGTGTGTGTGCGCGCGTGTGTGTGTGTGTGCGCGTGTGTGTGTGTGCGCGCGTGTGTGTGTGTGTGCGCGTGTGTGTGTGTGCGCGTGTGTGTGTGTGCGCGCGTGTGTGTGTGCGCGTGTGTGCGCGTGCGTGTGGGTGCGTGTGTGTGTGTGTGTGTGTGCGCGTGCCTGTGGGTGCGTGTGTGTGTGTGTGTGTGTGTGTGTGTGCGCGCGTGCGTGTATGTGTGTGTGTGTGTAAACTGGAACCCAAATCAGGATTTCCCAAATTTAATCAATCAATCCATTTTAAAATAAAAACTAAAAGTCCACATTAAACACTAATTTTAATTGTTTACCCCAGGGTTATTATAGTTAACTAAAACAATCACTAAAACCCCAAAAATAAATAAATGAATGTTTGTAACTGAAATCGAATAATACTAAATAATAACTTAAAATCTCAGCGAGTACTTAAAGTAAATAGGTCAAACACAGTCAACTCTCAACAATATTTCAGTGTAAATAATATTTGTAAATACCTGACCAAAATGTGCAGGACTCGCCAAATTTCTAATTTCCTGGTAGCCCCCTGGCCAGGCATTCTTCAGATTTCGGTAACCCAAAATGAATTTAACTAGCCTGAATAAAAAAAGTTAATCGACTGAACTTCACTGTGGACAACTCAGCATGATCGAAAACATTAGTGAGTGTTTTTTTTTTTCCTTTTTAAAATAAAATGCTGCTCTATGTGTGCGCAAATAACCACATAATACTGAACTCTCTTTCGTCTTTTCTTGCGCTTGAATTGTTTAAAATGCTTGAATGTTTAAATGGGCAAGACTTCGAAACACGTGCAAATGAACACTTGCAATCTATGTAAGATTGCTAGTCGATTGGGACAGTGATGCGTTTTGGAGCCCCACTGGAAAACACAAGAGCCACGGGACGTCAGGCTAGCGCTTTTACAAACCCTGATGTGTAAATTGTGTGATTTTAAGAGATTTTAGAGTTCTTCTCCCTGCATCTCAGACCCCTGCAGGATGTTTTTGAGTGAATGCTGATCTTTCATGTAGCAGTGAACTTTGACTTTCTCTGTTTCAGACGTTTATCTTCACTGATAGCGAGGATAAGGAGCTCAGACAGAAAGCAGGTAACTTTCCCATGGAAGCTGTTGGGACACTTAAACCTGCTCTGAGCAGATAAAGAAGCACTTTCAAATTTAGAGGGAAACCTAGAAAAATCGGGAAATCCTGACCCATGCCTAGTGAAAAGAACCTCATACATGCTTAATTTCATCATGACAGGGACAATGTCGTGTGAAATAGTTGAATGTCTCTGGTATAAGTCTTTGTCTCCTCCAGGGCTGAACATGATCAACACCAACTGCTCCGCGGCTCACACGCGTCAAGCCCTGTGCTGCAAGATGTCTGTGGAGTATGACAAGTTCATCGAGTCACAGAAAAAGTTGTGTGCCAGATTTTCATGCTGCTAAATAGAAAAGCTCTTACCGTACATGCATGACCGGCGACGAGGCAGTGGTTTCATGTGTGCTGTTCTGCAGGTGGTTCTGTCACATGGATGATGATAACTACGTGATCCTGCCCAGTTTGCTGGAGCTGCTGTCGTCCTACTCTCACACACAGGACGTGTATCTGGGCAGACCCAGTCTGGACCATCCCATAGAGGCCGCTGAGAGGGTCAAGAGCGACGGATCGGTGAGCCCTCCTTGTCTTTTGATTTAAATGAGAAGGAGGAGACCAGGGGACAGTTGCATAAACGAAGCCATGATGTCAAGACAGTGTCCTTAAATCTAGTCTAGCAGTTAGCCAGGGGTTAATCAGTCTAATCTTTTGATACAGCTTAGACTTATCTATGTTTTTAAGTTACCAAAAAATGACCAGTCCTAAAGGAAAAAAAAGTAGATGACTAACTTATTTATTTCTGTGATGCAATGCTGTATTTTCAGCATTGTTCCTCCAGTCTTCAGTGTCACATGATCTTCAGAAATCATTTTGATATACTGATTACTGCTCAAGAAACATTTCTGATTATTATCAGTGTTGAAAACGATGCAGTTTGTGTGGTACTTTTTTTGTTGTTGTTTTTGATGAATTGAAAGTTCAAAAGAGCAGCATTCGTTTGAAATTGAAATCTGTCTTTACTCTCACTTTTGATCAGTTTAATGCATCTTTGATTAAGAAAAGCAGTGGTTTAGAGAGCATTTATCTTCTGCAGGCATCAGTCAAGTTCTGGTTTGCTACTGGAGGAGCTGGATTCTGCATCAGCCGGGGCTTGGCTCTCAAAATGAGTCCATGGGCAAGGTAAGTTCATTTTTTTTATTCCTTTCTTTAGTGATCTTACACTGACTATGCTTTCAGAAATCGTGTATAGTCGTGAAAATGCCATAAAGTGTTTTTTTATTGTTAGGAAAGGTCACTGTTTAAGCAAAACGTAACGGACTGCATAAATTCACATGTTCAGTGCTTCACATCTAAACACAACTTTCACCATTCTTGTCAGCTTTATTCAGCATGCACATGACTGACTAAATAGTCATTTTCACATTAACAAAATATATTTATATATTCAAGACACCATACTTTCAAAATCACATTTATATGTATATTTCCATGGAAGGCCTCTAAAACAGGTTTACATGCAAATCGATAAAATGTCTTAATGTAGTTGCATTCATGCACATTTTTACAGCGGATTAAAGGCCTTGTGTGAATTGCATTTTTCTCTCTCACAGTCTTGGAAACTTCATTACGACTGCAGAGAAGATCCGTCTTCCGGACGACTGTACAGTGGGTTACATCATCGAGGCTTTGCTGGAGGTTCCTCTGACACACACAGGCCTGTTCCACTCACACCTGGAGAATCTGAAGAGACTCCCAACAGACAGCATACTCAAACAGGTCAGATCACTCAACCCTGCGCTCTCCAGACATCCAGCATAATGTGTAATACAGATATACTGCACATTTCAGAAGTTAGACTTTTTTGCCATTTAAGCACAAAATAATCAATAAAAAAGTGAGGATGTTTTAAAAAAAAAAAGTTACTAAGTGCACACATGCTTAAACAGTCAAATACACACTTAAGCCCTATTCGGACGGGACTAGTTTTACAGGGGTTCATTAGAGAAATCTGCGTTTCACAGCCGTACTTGGTGATTTTAATCCCACGTCTGTGTTTTTCTCACACAACCTCTGTGATAATTCCAGAGCAAATTACCTACCGTTTTTCAGCAAACTCAGTGATCCTCTGAGAAAACTAATCCCGTCCGAATGCCAATGTCTGTGATGCCGGTGATATTTTATTTCACAACGCGGTTCCTTGTGTGTTTTGGCCAACGTGAATTACGGTAGATGCTCTTACCGCGCAGATGTTTGATATATTTGCTTAGCGGCAAATAAATAATAATAAAAAATAATACAAATAATAAAATCAAGAGCAAGATTGCGTAAACGGTTAATACCGGCTATTGTAATATCAGCATCAGGTAAGATTACTCACGTTCATTTATGTACTCAGTTACATAATGTTTTAATTACATTTAATAAAACAAAAAATAAAAAAAAACAAGTTAAACTAAAGGAACCACACATTAACATGGTTTTGCTATACTAGCCATTTAGTATTTATTGTGTAATAATACTAAGGCAATCATTCTGAATGAATGCAATGCCAGCATACAGATGCACAAAACAGACCCTCCCACCTCTTTAATAAACACGGAGATGTTAGTCCCGTCCGAATTGGTACATGAAAATCACAGACGTCAGGAGGTAAGAGTCGAAACTCAAACGTAGTTTAGAAAACTAGTCCTGTCCGAATAGTGCTTAAGTGTATAAACATTTGCAATGTCAGTATACTTGATCTGTGAATTCAGTCTTAAAGTGACTCTAGCCTAATATACCCATCGCTGTCTGTGTCATTTAATGTTAACCAAATCAAGAAAATCTCACTGCTCTCAATTCAGTAATATTAGTAGCTTTAATATGGATTTTACATATTTAAGTATTCAATTTCTACTAAATCTACTTGAAAAAAAATACACTCTTGATTTCAATTGTATCTTTATATATTTGTTTGTTCTTATTTTTAATAACATAATAAAATATTGTATAAAAGTTTAAAAAATGCAAAAATAAACAAGATTTCTGCTTTTTTCCTTTCCTGTTATGTTTGAACATTGCACATATAAACCCATACACAATATAGTTAATATTATAAAAGTAACCCACAAAATTCTGGATATTACCACCCTAAAATCTGTGATCTGGTCACCAGAATAATTAGCCAAAGTTGTGAAATCCCTGTTTGTCCAAACTAGCACAGTCGGTGTGTTTCTAAAGCAGTGTTTGATAGTGTCCTGTACCGCTGGCTTTGGCTTTTGATCCCAGATTGTTCCCGCTCACTTGATGTCCACCATCTGTGTAAATATGTCTCCTACTTACATAATACTCATCAGGTTGTGTTTCTTTGCTGCTCTCTGTAGGTGACCCTCAGTTATGGTGGATTCGAGAACAGGAGGAATGTGGTCAGTGTTGGAGGAGCGTTCTCATTGGCTGAAGACCCTACACGGTACACTAAATACACACAGTCTTGAAAAACATCACTTTTGTTTTTCTTACTTCAAAATTAGGTTTTAATGCAAGACTCTAAGCAACTGTTATCTGTTCAGGTTTAAAACGGTTCACTGCCTACTCTACCCAGACACAGACTGGTGCCCACACAAGACTCGTCACTGACCGCTGGGATACGTACGCCTCATCAGGAGCAGAGACCGTTTCAGAAATCGCTTCATACCAAAATAAGACTTTGAGTAAATGAGCTGGTTTGCAGCATGGAAATGCATTTAAAGGCAATAGGGAGTAAAACATTTAGGAAAGCGATAAGGAATCCAAAAATAAAAATTTGTTAAATGTGCTCACCTATAAGTCGTCCAAGATGTAAATGAGTTTGTTTCTTCATCAGATTTGGAGAAATGTAGCATTGCATCAATTGTTCATGAATGGATGCTCTGCAGTGAATGGGTGCCGTCAGAATGAGAGTCCAAACAGCTGATTTAAAACATCCCAAAAAATATGTTTGGTTTGTAAACAGTGCTTGATCTGTGCATATTTCTCGCCTGATTCAGATGAGGTGTACTTTTCATTTTAGTAGAAAGCAGTGTTACGGAGAAAGGGCTCGTGTTTTAGCCAGAATTAATGGTTTGAATTTAAAAATGTCTGTTTTTTTCACAAACCTGAAGCTTTTCACTTCATAAGATGTTAACTGATGAACTGGAGTGGTGTGGATTATTGTGATGTTTTTATCAGCTGTTTGGACTCTCATTCTGACGGCACCCATTCACTGCAGAAGTGATGCAATGCTACATTTCTCCAAATCTGTTCCGATGGAGAAAAATAGAAATTTATGAGTGAACCATTCATTCAAGTCATTTTTGTTTGGTACTTTCTACATTTTTATTGTGAAACAGGGTGGCTGTCATTTATTAAACACATTTTTGTGTTGCCATTTTTCACATATCGAGTCCCTGTTGTCAGAGTGTTTTGACAGGATTGCGCTGTCTCGTAGATTCACTGGGGGATTTTTCAATTAAATGATTCGAGAGACATTTTTGTCATCTTTAAAGTCCTCTTTTTTCCTTTGAATCAAACATGCCTGTAAGTATGAGGAAAAACAGTATAGATGCAGTTTTATAGTATTTTGTTTTCCAGATTTCTGCAGCAAAGCTCATCTACTGCCAGTGCTTTTCAGCTTGTGTTCTTCTCGGTTCATGATTTGTGGATCCAGACTGCACTTGCACTCAGTATGTCTCTAGACTTTCTTTATACAGACCAAAAAGAAATAGTGGTAATCAGTCCAGGTTTGAATCATGTATCCACTCATCAGCGTTGATTTATTTGCATTTAATCACCAGTGTGAGTGTGGTGACTGTTGTTTAATATGCTGTTCACATGATCCTCGTGATATATGCACAAACACGTTCCTCACTGCAGGCCAGTGGTTTGCGTAAACGTGCCAAAACTACATTATGGCTTCTCTTTCCTTAACAGTGACAAACATTTTGCTCTCCGTAACAAATGCTGTTGGAGTTGACAATTTTTTTTTTTTTTTTTTTTGCACCTCTTGTTTTCTTTAATCTGAAGAATTGATTATGATGTATGATTTTCACTTTAATAAATGTATTTATTATGCATGTGCCAGTGTATGCGAGATTCATTTGTTTAAAAAATGCTGCTGGTTTATTAATATATACAGAAATACTTAGCATGTCTTTCATGGAAGAGTAGTTGATTTATTAGATTGTTTTTCTGTGTGTGTGTGTTTTGTGTTGATCAACTCTTATTCAGTCTTATGAGAATCATGCACTTTTAACATATTTTCAAAAACCAATTTATTGAAAAACTATGTACAAATAACAAATGACCCACTACACTAGTTCCTGTAGCTTAATCAGGGTTTGACAAAATGTTCCTTTAAAGTTGCTTATTCTTACTAATGCATGACAGTGAATTACTTTGCTCTCAAATCTTGATATTTTAGAAATATAATGATCTTTAAGGACCCCATAGAAACTGTTCAAGATGGTTACTCTGCTTGTTATTTTAAGATATAAGAATGTCTTTGACTTTATATTATAGTGATTATAAAAAATGCAGGTTTACTGAAGATTTCAATTCCAATCCTGTCCTCAAGCCTTCATAAGGGGCCACGAAAAAGAAGCACTTGCTTTATGATTATTTGCCCATAGTCCATACTAACAATATTAATCATTAATGAAAACTAAACTGAAACTAGAAACTGTATGAACTGTGAATTGCCTTCTGTCGTGGAAGGGGATCTTCACATCAATAACAAGATTATATTTAAAAAAAACTACAGCATTATGTGAGGAGGTCATGTGACAAGCACAGATACTCTTTCCTGTCCAGAGTGAACTTCGCTCAGACAAACACACTTCAGATTTAAACGGAGGTTTGTAGAGAATCATTAAGCTTTCGTGCAACGTTGTGTGCGCTGTTAAACACGTGTTTCTCCTGCAGTGTTTGCGCGTGACGCTTCTCGACTTGTGCTGCATCAAGAAAGTATGGAGATCACATTTAGCGGGAAGCGTGCTTTGGTGACAGGAGCTGGCAAAGGTAGGCTTTCATACTTAAAGGGACATTTTCCCTTCTGAAAACAAACACACTAACTGCTAATTCCAGTCTGAGCTGGTTTTAGCTGGTCAGCAGGTTGGCCACTTTTTGAACTGGTCAGGCTAAATGAATAAATTTAAATGTAATGTATTGTAAATGTCAGGACACAACCAGCTTACCCACGTGAACAAAAACACCATAGTAATTTATAGTTTTGAACCATATTATCAGTATTGGGGAAAGTTACTTTTAAAAGTAATGTGTTATAATATCGCGTTAGTTCCTAAAAATGTAACCGATAACTTTTACTTGGTTACTTTTTATTGAAAGTAGCCTAATGCGTTACATTATTTTTGCGTTACTTTTTCAGTCTGGGGCAGGGCTTGCATGTTTGCTTTTAATATAAAAAAGTTTTATTTTATTTTGGTGAACATAAAAACCCTTTCACACCAAAAGCTAAATGAATAAGTGTCTAGCTGAAGAGAAAGTAAATTCACGTCTGTACAATAGAAGAAAACACAAAAGAATAAAGTTCAACACACTTGAGCTATGAAAAAACAAGCACAAATGTAGAGTCTTTGCTTATTAGTATGGTTGAATTGGATCATTGAACGACAGCACCAAAGACACAGATTAATAAAATGGTATTAAATACATAAACTATATTTGTGTATAATTTAACATTTAATTATTGCAGGTTTGCATCACATTCTAAATAGCATTTCATTGTTTTTATTAATTTTGTGGAATGCTTCATCTATTTTTTGCGAGTGAGATTAATGCATTAATCTCATTAATTAGTGCATGTAAGCATTTATTCTAGTGACCTCTTACTCCCAGTTTCTCTCAATATGGGGACAGAATAGCTATTAATCAATAATGGGGGGGGGGGGGACTCATATATTTTCTTGTAAATTAAAAAGTAATGGGTTACTTGTTACTTGGAAAAAAAAGTAATCTGATTATACATAACTCACTTTACTTGTAATGCCTTACCCTCAACACTGCATACTATAGTAAAGCACTTGTATTAATTTGTTGTGCTAATTCTATAGTTGATGTGATAATATAACAAATATAGTAATATAAACAAATGACAATACTGTTTTAACAACTATAGGGTATATTATACTACAGTTTACCCTAGTAAAAACTAAAGTATACTACAGTACTTATTACAGTTTATCAGTTCACTATAGTTAATACTATAGTATGACGTAGCATTCTTTAAATGTTGTAAATACTATATAATATATACAGTAGAGTACACTTTACTATAGTATGATTTAAAAAACTATGCTATGGTATTTACTATAATTTAGTATAAATATTAGTATTACTATAAATGATTATAGTATTTTTTCATAGGCTGGTTTTAGCTGTTTGTTTAACATTATTTGTTTATTTATTTATTCTTCCTTAACATTAAAACAAATTTATAACATTAAAGAAGATACTTAGATTTTTTTTAGTGGTAACCAAAACAGTTTAGTTACTGTATATGTATGTGGATAAAGTCAGATATACATATAGTTGTTGTTAACTGAAATTATTAATTTGTTATGTTGTGATATCGAGAATTAAGAGACCTATGAAGTTTTGTTTAATTTATAATAATTGCTGTTTAGTGAGTTATATCACTGCATAGAAATGACCAGGTTAACAGTAAAAGTCATGGCATATTACTTATGCATAACACAGAGAACACAATACTCTTAAAATGTCTCGTTTGTGTTCAACAGAATTTTTTGTGAGCTCTTCGTTTAAAAGTGCATAGTCACATCTGCATAATGAGTGCATAGAATGCATGCTTTGAACTCTCCGAATGAGTCGTGTTGAGTGTAATGATACACCAGATCGTTGACTTTCCCTCAATGCCTCCTAGGGATCGGACGGGCCACGGCACTGGCTCTGGCTCGCTGTGGGTCAGAGGTCACGGCTGTCACACGCACTAAGGCTGACCTGGATAGCCTGGTGCAGGAGGTAATGACCCCTCGGTCACGGTCCAACTCATCCCGAGACAAAACCCTAAGGATCTATTGTCTCCCAGCATGCATCAGCATTCGTCTGCATCCCTGCTGCTCTTTTACGCTTTATAGGTCTCATTCAGGCAGACTGTGACAATGCACAATCTCTTTAATGCTTTTGATCCCCAGTGTCCCTCCATCAAGCCGGTCTGCGTGGACCTGTCAGACTGGGATGCCACAGAGCGGGCGCTGAAAGACGTCGGTCCGGTGGACCTCCTGGTGAACAATGCAGCCTACCCTAATCTTCAGCCCTTCCTGGAAGTCACGCCAGATCAGTTTGACATGTAGGGCTTTGGAATATCACTCACACGCTATCGTTTGTGTTTTAAAATGGTTGGAGTGCATTTCTGGCTGCTTTCGCAGGTCTTTCAATGTCAACGTGAAAGCTGCACTTCACGTTGCCCAAGTAAGAAGACGATCTCATAAAGAGCTGTAGAAATGCTAGATACACTTTTAATGGTGTTGTGTGCATTTATTGTAGATCGTGGCTAGAGGAATGAAGGCCAGGGGAAGTGGAGGATCTATTGTGAACATCTCGAGTCAAGCATCACAGTGTGCCCTGAAAGAGCATGCTGTATACTGTGAGTCAAACGTCAAATCGTGGAAACCTGGATACATTGCCTCTGCACTTTTGAAATGATGGTTTGAAGGTGTTTTACGCAGGTGCCACTAAAGCAGCGCTGGACATGCTGACCAGAGTGATGGCGCTGGAGTTAGGGCCGCATCAGGTTCGTCTCTCCTCATTGCTAATAAAATCATGATTTGGAGTCCAGAGTTTGGTGGGATCATGTTTATGAAATCTGTCAGACACTGAGCTCGTTATATGTTGTTTACGGCTTTGAGAAATTAAATTGGACATTGTCTTTCCAGGAGGCTTCAAGCCAATCAACAAGCTCCCTCTTAAACACATCAATCTGACTGCTAAGTGTCTCGTGGGTGATTACGTGTGCTTTATAATTACTTGAAGAAGTGGCTGTAATTGCTGACAGATAATGATGCATATTCATGTCAAAGTTGTTTGTGTATCGCCATAAATTATGGGGTTGGGTGGTATGTTAATTTAGATTTTGTTGCTGTTCCTAATTGATTGGACAGCAGAGTACACATTCTTCAGATTCCAGGAATGTCAGATTAATGAAACTCATGATACTTTTTATCTTAACTTATGATGAGGACATATATACAATGCAGTATTTATTTTTCTCTTTAGAGCTCGATGTGATTAATGAACCAAGTTAGCTTGAATGCAGTTGTTACCCTTTTCATGAAAATTGAAACATGATCATCATGAGTTATGATTTTATCTTTATATAATAATAATAATAATAATAATAGACAGAAAATACAGTCACATGCGTAACAGGGCAGTTTTAATTACCAAGTTTGGTGTATTTTCTGTTTTTATATTTTTTTAATTTGTTGTGAATATAATGATGTTATTGTAATTATTAATATCCTTATTATTATTATTATCTTCATATTATAATAATAATTTGAAAAATAATATATTTTAAATTTAAATAATATTTAAAATCTTAAAACTCCAAAATAGTTTGCAGTTAAAATGACTCATTTTGGTGTATTTTTATTTATCTTTTTAAATTTGTATTATTATTATTATTATTATTATTATTATTATTATTATTATTATTATTATTATGTTGGTTTGTAGTTATTGGTAAACATTTACCACAAATGAATGCATTTAAAAAAAATAATAATAGTATCAATTATTCTTATCATTATTATATGGTAAACCTAAACTAAAAGCTAAATTTAACAATATTAATATTAATAACAATAATTTTTCTGTTTTTATAACTATTATTATATTTAAAAAAAAACGTTTTTATATGGTCGTTATATTATTATTATCATTATTTAAAAAAAGACATTAATATTATTAAATAGAAAACGTAAACTTGCCATAATAATGATGATGATGTTATTATTATGGTTAAAGTCAAATTTGATTTAAAAAGGACAGATCTAAGATCAAATCTTTGCCAGTTTTCTGTATATGAGATGGATAACTATATTCAGTGATGTGAATTCAGCTTGTCTTATGTAACGTGACCTCGACAGATCAGAGTAAACTCAGTGAACCCGACCGTAGTGATGACTAGGATGGGAAAGATTGCATGGAGTGACCCAGAAAAAGCCAAAAGCATGACGTCACGCATCCCACTGGGGAAGTTTGCAGGTAAGTGCGTGTCTGTAGGTCAGCGATGAAACGTTTCCATCATCAAGAGTAAACAATAAATCTCCAGTGCAGTCAAACTGTTCCTCTCTTGGGTTATTTAATGCCTCTCTTTCTGCATTTGAGATTTAGTGCAGATTGTGTAAGCCTGTTTTAGTGACATCAGTGGCAGATTGTGAAACTTTGACGCTTATGAAACACCAGAATGTCCAAGGCTGTCAACAACCACAGTCTCTAGTGATTTTGGTTTGTGTAGCGTGTTTCTGTTTGACAAGCATCTTTCTTATCGTGTTGTTTAGAAGTGGAGGATGTGGTGAACTCCATCCTCTTCCTCCTCAGCGATAAGAGCGCCATGACCAACGGGGTGATCCTGCCCGTGGATGGAGGTTTTCTGGCTTGCTAAGAGCAAACATCATCATGCACGGGTGAATGAGGTGGAATGATGTCTGTAACCGGTTACTACATATCTGTTCCTCACACAAAGCTATCGTATGGCTTGGATTACAGCGCATCTGCTTCCTCTTTTGAGTTTTTAATAAATGGAAAAAAGAGCAGTGTGAACATTCTGCTGAATATCTCCTTTTGCATTACACAAAATAGACATGTATAAACAGATAAATAGATATGTCCTGTGCAGCCAATAGAGATCAGTTTTAACACTGCTGTTATTTTAGTATCATTGATATACTACTATAATTTTGATTCATATTTTGTCATTTCTGTTTTCATTTAAATTTTAGTTGTTTTAGTAATTTAGTTTTTTTGTCTATATGTCTATCTTTTTTTCTTAAATTTTTGTTAAAATAAGAAATTAGAAACTTAAGTTGAATAAGTTTAAAATTTATTTTAAAAATGTATGTTATTTTATTTCAGTTAACATTTATTTCAAGTAATTTTTTTTTAAGGTTTAATTTTTCATAATAATAATCATCCTGATTCACACTCACTCATGCACAATGTAATGATTAAATCCAGATTTTCCTGATCAAATTTTGAACTTTTAATCGAGTCATGTCAGTTTAATTTGTATAGCACTTTACACAATACAGTTGTTTTTCAAAGCAGATTTACAGAAAATCATGTTGTTAATGTTTATATCTTATTATTTTCTTGCCATATAATTGCATTTAGCAGATTACAGCTGGATGATACTGTAGTTTGCATTTTGCAGCTATATAAACAATCAAGCAGTTAAGTTTATGCTAAACATTATTTTTTGCTTTATGTGAGTGCACTGTATGTATGTAGATTAAGTTGATTATACTTAAACAGTATATCTTTATACTGTGCAATAATATGATTTACATTTTGCAGTGATATCAACGATCACACACCTGAGATTTGCTATATTACTATTTATTTTATTAACAAAAGGGCCTCAACTGAAAATGAAAAATGTATTCGCCGTGATTAAACTGCTCACACAAATAGAAGACGCATTTGATGTTTAAAGCATTGCAAATGACCATATTAAAAAATAGTTTTGGTCTTTTTGCATTTACAGGACTTGCGATATAATGCACAAGGTCATCATTATACTTTTGTGGTAATTTCTTGAAATGAATGAATGCAGAGAGTCAAATGAAGGGTAAAACATGAATAGATTTATTAATTAATGCATTGATCATCTAAAACATTTTGTAAATATACTATTTTACATCATGGAAATGTCTTTTGGCATCTATGAAGATCTTTTTTTTTTTTTTTTTTGCATTTTGAGAGTTATTTACAAAGTCAGGTGAGAGAAAGGACGGATGCAGGATACTGTTTGTGATCATGTAGACTCACAACCACGTCACAGACGAACGCCTACACTCACACCACATGCAGACACAAATTAACTTCAAAATCAGGAACAAATGCCCATGCATGCCCTTCAGTTACAGACACGGTCAGGCTTCTGGTTGTGGCATGCAACTCACTCGTACACACAAACTGATGGACATTTGTTCAGCAGAGACTTCAGATCGTGAAGCTGTACCAGAAAACCCTTCATCCGTGGTTTATCAGTACATAGAAAGCTAGAAAAGAAAGAAAATCCAAAACCAGTGTATTCACAAGCTGCATCGATTAGTTTGTATCAACATAAATGTGCAAGTTTCACAGTTTCCCTCCTCAGAGTTTGGAACGGCCCAGTTGTTAAAGAGTTGAAAAGAAGAAAACATCTAGTGTTCATAAATGCATGAGGCTTTAAAGTCAACATGAAATCAAACAGACCCTATTTCAGTTCTTCAGCGATGCACGTTATTCCAAAATCTTTTTCCAAATGACAATATTCCCAGCTAACAGAGAGTTCTGCAAAGTTATGAACAAATGTTCTTCCAGTGACATTATTACAGTGTTCATTCAGAGGTATCAGGTCTTTAATAATGTTAGCAGAAACATTTAATTCTGAAACGCTTAGAACTTTTTAGAAAGTTACTATTGTTTCAGAAAGTTCCGAGAACATTCAAATGTAACATTCCCATAATGTTTGCAAAATGATACAATGGAATGTTCCCTTGATAGAAAAAAAAAAATAGTAACAAGGAACTCTAGCTTGAATAACATTCCAGAAAAAGTTACATGCTAGAAAATTAATATTAATTCAGTGTCCATTCAGCATCTTTAATAATGTTCTTAAAATGTTACCATAAAAATGATACATCATTCATGGAACGTTTGGTTTCTGAAACATTCTGTTTTTTAAATGTAACCACTTGTTTCAGAACGTTCGGCGAACATTCAAACGTAACATTCTCATAATGTTTGCAAAATGATAAAACGTAACGTAGCATAACTAAGAAAACAAAAACGTATTAAAACATTCAAAAACACTGGAGAACATAAGGTTATATATATATATATATATATATATATATATATATATATATATATATATATATATATATATATATATATATATATATATAACTTAGTGAGAAGGTATGCAAAACGTTAACCCTTCCATGACCACCGACACTTCTCACATTCCAAACATTTGCAACATTTCTTTTTCACTGAATATCCTGTTATGTCACACGAATGTGGTTTCATGTTGACTTTAATGCCGTCAGCAATGCTAATACTGCGAATGGTTAGCTTTATACACGATTCCATTTCTTTGACAGGCTTCCTTTACAACACCAAGAAACACTTCCTTACAGTATGTCAACAATTACACCGTACCACTAAAACTTCTCATCTAAACGATCTGAAATGGAATATTACGTCTCTGGGCGTGTGAGGCTGTGAAGAACTAAAACAAACGTCATCTACCACAAGGTTTCCCTCCGACTGGACGCATCTAGCCAATGGTTCATCTTCATGTAATGTGCATTAGAACTTGATGGACGGCTGTCACCGAACCTGTGAGAGTAGTACAATATATTCTCCAAGAGGCTGATTAAAAATATTGTAGTTTTGTGTGGAGTGCCAGGAACTGTTGTGGCGTTTACTCAGAAGAGGGTGCAGCGTTTGCCGCGTTTTTTGACGGGTGGAGGGCAGAGGACGGCGCGGATGGCTTCGTCAAATACAGTCTTTAGACCGCGCTGAGTCAAAGCAGAACACTCCAGATACTTCACTGCACCTGCGGCATAAAGACAAGACAAGACGGATGAAATGCCTGCTTCTTTTTAAACATTTGTTCTACTTGGAAGAGTTTTACTTGAGGAAACAACAAAAAATAAATACTTCAAAATAAAAATGCTCATCAAGAAAAGTTTTCGGTTTTCAGTCAAAACACATTTGAAAAATAAGAAATGAAGACCGCCATAATAGCCTATTAGTGTTGTAATGTAAAATACAATTATTGTTGTTATATATATTATTACAATAGTAATATTTATTTAGTTTTTATTTAGCCTATATTTTTATTTATTCATAACAAAACAACAAGCAACCACCGCAAACGTGAAAAAAAAAACGTTAAATCACATTTTGAATCCCAATTGCATTTTTCTCCTCACAAATCTTACAGCATTTTTTTAAGCATTTTTTTTTTGAGGGGGGGGGGGTACAATTCTTGTAATGTTTTTGAAAGAAGACTCTTAAGTTTAACAATATTACTATATTTACACTTGTAATATTATTACAATTTCAAATAACTGTTTGATTGTTAATTTATAGTAAAATAAGATTTCAATCCTGTATTTTCAGTATCATTCCACCAGTCTTCAGTGTCACATGATCTTCAGAAATCATGAAAATATACCGATTTACTGCTCAAGAAACATTTCTGATTATTATCAATGTTGAAAACAGTTATGCCACTTAAAATGTTTTGGAAAACATGATGCATTTTGAGGATTTTTGATGCATTTTAAGATCAAAAGAACACAATTCATATGAAATAAAAAACATTTGTAACATTATGAATCTCTTTACTCTCACTTTTGATCAATTTAATGCATCCTCATTTTTAAACCGTACCAAGCCCAAACCTTTGAACGGTAATGTGTAGTGAATAAACTCCAGAGACCATTGATTATCAGAGGTGTTGGTCTCGCCCAAGTCGGCTTTTTACAGTTTCTGGCAGGCTTTGAGAAAACGGTCACACTCAGCTTCTAGCAGCATCCAGAGCACGACCACAAAGAGCCTTTCTCTCCGGCTGACGGAGGAAAAGCCATTGTGTTTTCTGCACATCTTCCTCCGGCTGCCATTCCTCCCCAATGCTCCCGGCTCACGCTGGACCTGAACCACTAAGACAATGGGCATCTTTGTGCGTCCCACTGCACGGACAGCATGACCAGCGTCCCACTCACACACAGAACCCTGCTCAATAACTGCAGACAGAAACAAGCTGCGCTAGAGGACGTCCAGTGTTTCTCTCTACGCACCGATCTCTCGGGCCATGGCCAGACCCTGAGGGTAGGTGATGGGCGACAGCTTTTTGTCCCGCAGCCTCTCGATGGTGTCCTTATCATCTCGCAGATCCAGTTTGGTGCCAACTAGGATGATGGGTGTGTTGGGGCAGTGATGTCGCACCTCGGGGTACCACTGGGGCATAGAAAGTTACAGTCCTATATTACATTCTAGTATCAAAATTATATTTGAATGAATACAGTTCCATTGTATGAAAAAAGAAAACAGAAAAATGAGTTGCACTGACCTTTGCACGGACGTTCTCAAAGGATGCTGGGCTCACCAATGAAAAGCATATCAAAAACACATCCTGTAGAGAAAACGGAGGGAAAACTGTTTTTAATGATATTCGCAACCCCACTTTAATCTGCATCATATCTACTGAATGAAGTCCAAGACTTGCTTTCTACTCATTTTGATGGGCTGAATCCAAAAATAGTGTCTGATTTGCTCGAGCACGTCACCCTTTCTCATAAAACATGCATTTTAACTACCGTTTGTAAAGGAAAGAAGTCTTGTATTATTCTTTAATCCTTGGAAAAACTGCCACAAAGACATGATTCCTGAAAAATCTTCACTCTTATTTTGTGGAAAAACGGATATCTCTCTCTCTCTTTTTTTTTTGCTTCTTATATATGTATATTATACACACCCCCATTTATATACTGTGTGTGTGTGTGTGTGTGTGTGTCCGTGTGTGTGTGTGTGTCTGTGTCCATGTGTGTGTGTGTGTGTGTGTGTGAAAAAGTCACATCACATAACATATGGGATATTTTTCAAATCAATCATTGCTTTTTGAAACATTTCTACATAACAGTAACAAACGAATAGATAGATAGATAGATAGATAGATAGATAGATAGATAGATAGATAGATAGATAGATAGATAGATAGATAGATAGATAGATAGATGGATAATAAATCAGAGTATTTTGTTGGTGATAATTTGAGCATGTAAATGCTAATTAACTATTTTTTTTATTATTTTGGTTGAATGTCCATGAAATTGTTAAACGTATTTAAGAATCAAATTCCATTGACTTTTGAGGTAATACAAGTCAATTTTCTAAATTCTAAAGAATGCTTACAAGTATTTTGTTTTCTTGTAGAAATAAAACTGACTAAAAAGTTACTTTATGTGCTCATGTGTGTCCATGACAATGTGTGGAGACTATAATTCAGTTATTATAAAATATTATGAATATTATGAAATATAATGTAGAACTGAAAGACAGGCACCGTCTGCGGGTACGAGAGGGGACGGAGGCGATCGTAGTCTTCCTGTCCTGCTGTATCCCATAAGCCAAGGTTGACCGGTTTGCCATCAACCATCACATTGGCAGAGTAGTTATCAAACCTGAAAAACACACATTAACTTAATGCTCAATAAAACATAGCGAAACATTCAGAATGAGACAAATGGCATCGGAATTAGTCATCGCCGCCAAAACTGACTTCTATTCTGAGCCATTAACCATTTCCTGAACCCTCATCCATCTCTATGACGAATAAAGCAATTCCTCAGAATACATTCCTGAATGTCAGTGGGTTGGATCAGCTCACATTTTTGGAATATCTCCCTAGAAAGCTTTAGGATAGAGTTCATTAGATCGTTAGAATGCTCGATTAATTGTCTTTTTGAAATGTAAATCAATGCTGTCACATGCAATTCATGATAACAGCACATCAGGCCAAAGATCATCAGTGAGGACACAATACATCATGTGTCCAGTCGAGTTTGAGCAACCAGGCACAAGGTTATTATCCCGGGGGGGGGGGGAAATATATATATGAAAACAGAGGAATTATTAGGCTCGCTGAAACAGAAAACAAAAACAAATGCACTTTTATTAGATGCTGTATCTGCAACATTGTCATTTATTTTGGCTTTATGAGGGTGTATAAAAACCATACAAAGATCATGTTTGAGAAAATGGTTTTTGTTCATCTCTCAATCATCATGGTATTGCAATGCATTATAGGTTTTGATCATAAAACGAAGCATTTAAATCTCATCTCATCTCATCTGAAAGACATTCTTAAAGACATTCTTGGAGATGTAGAGTGACGACTGATATTCGTGTCATTTTATGGAAGCATCTGTCTCACTATATCACACTGTATCACTTATAATTGCTTTTATATTTTGTCTAAAAGTTGAATAGACTGCTCAGTTTGATTCTTTTCGAGCAGATGTACACGTTATACTCACACTGTAGGGATGTACTCGCCAGGGAAGGCATTTGTGGTGTAGCTGATCAGGAGACAGGTTTTACCCACCGCCCTGAGGAAACACACACAAGAACGCTTAGATAGGTACTTCTGAGATGCATTAGTGTGCATATAAAAAAACACTCACAGAAGGAGAGGAAATAACAGTGAGAAGAGCACTAAGTCATATTATATGATAAACAAGGTTGCATCAAGTAAAAGTTGTTAATGCTGCTAGTGTGCTCTTTATGTGGATGTTAGTATGTCAGATAGTGACAGACCCTGTCCCAGATTCACACTCGCCTGAGGGCAACACACACACACACACACACACACACACACAGAGAGAGAGAGAGAGAGAGCTCCATTACCAATGAAGCGCGCACTACGAGAGCGCTAGCCACTAAGAATCGTTCTTTTGAGTCGAATGAAGGACTCGTTTACGAATCGATTCTCGAATCACCACCTGACTGATTCGTTTAACCGAGCTGTTTTCTTTAAAAAACATGAAAAATACAAATATGTGATATGTGATAATGATGTCGATTTCATAAAGGTTATATTTTATATCAACCTTCTCATTATATATGTTTTATCCACAAATGGGCATTGAATAAACCCCCGTGTACTAATTAATTCTAAGACCTTCACAAATCAAAAGAAATTACAAATAAAAGACTGTAAATTACTGTGAAGCCTTAAATAATTGATTTATATTTATTTATAGGGCACAAAATGTGGTAATTTATTACCAAGAAGCCATTTACCATCTTTTCTTATTCTTTTGATTTGTCTTTGTGTATCTTATAATTGGCTTAAAGTTGTACGCAATGACACTTTGACGTAAAATAATAGCGAAGCATGTTTCTTTAAAAAGAACCGATTCGTAGAACGACTCGAAACTTCGCAGCACTAGACAGCAGGGGAAACTCTCGCTCACGTGCACGCGCTCCACACACTTCTCGTGCACACTCGCGCGCGTAAGAGGGAGTGGTAACCATAGCGTTTCTGCTTCAGGCTTTTGCCATTCAACATGGGTCACCCTATTAAAACCACTCTCTGATACAGTGGACAAAAATGGCACATTTCTGTTCAGAGCCCGTTCATTTAATGTCCAATAAACGATGCATCCTGTCAAGCCGCACGTGCATTACACTTCAAAATAATACAAGACAAGAAACAATTATTAATGTCTCGCGCTGCAAAGCATCCATTACAATAGCCATATAGATTCCGATATTTTTAGTTTTACAAGCATTCTGCATACATGCACATGTTTGGCGTCAAATATATGATACAACGTTGAATAATAAAATGCAAATGCCAGATCTAGGAATGAATGAATTGCAATGCCAAACACGGGTTTTCCAAGGATGCTCCCTCTCCATCAGCTGCCAAAAACACTACTTACCCGTCGCCGACAACCACGCATTTAATAGCTTGCATTTGTGGAGAGGCAGTTTGCTTCACTTCACAGGAGTAAATGTGTTTTATTACGCCACAGCACCCACTTATCACGAGAAATGATAGATATCTGCACAAACACGGTCTCTGCCCTCTTTGCAGCAGCGCTTTTGACAGCGAACCTCACCGAGACTCTCCGGGAAAACCCGAGGAGATTTAAAGAGACAGGAGCCCACACAGCGTCGAGTCATCGCTTACGAACAGGATTGAACAGTAGCTGCTGAACACCACGGAATATGTCCTACTATTAAAGTTTTTTTATAGCAATTGTAACAGTTGGAGTTAAAACACACTAAATATTTTATAAAAGTGGTAGGCTAGATGTTTGTCACGTGACCTTTCATCACTTATGCAAATATTTATTTATAGTACAGTATGTTTTACAAGTAGCAGAGGATTAGGAATAAAAATAGTTCAATCAAAAAATGTAAACTGACTCTCCTTTTTTTTTTTTTTTTTTGCTGTAGATTTTTTCTCCACGGCACCCATTCACTGCAGAGGATTCACTGGTGAGCAAGTGATGTAATGCTAAATTTCTCCAAATCTGATGAAGAAAACCAAAAAGTCCATTACATACAAACAGCTCAGAGTTTTGTAACGAAAACAAAAAACTCATTTTATTTAATAGCACACATTACAAAAGTGGAAGAACTCCGACAGTAGAAATAATTAAAAAAATACACTTTGTAAGTGCCGTTATATAAGAGCGTTGATGGACAATATGGCACACTGGGAATATTTAAAAGACACATTTTTGAAAGAGCTCCAACATCTTAAATAAAAGTGAATATTCATTAAAAAAGTGAAATTTTAAAATTACCATGTAAAAAAAAAAAAAAAGCTTTCTGATTATTCACCAGGGCGAACTCTTTTTCCGAACCAAATGTATACATTTGAAAGTATTTTAGTTCATGGAAACATGTCACTCAAATATGTAAAACATTGTAAAAACTTGCAATATGCAGTACATGTATTATGCATAGTTGCAAAGCACCCTGATGGAAACTGTATAACAGAAATCCCAGCAAGAGAGTTCACTTTTTGGGGCTGAAGTGAGCGAGAGGAGAGCCCTGGACGTATGTGAGAATGGCGTTCTGGAGGAAGCTGGCTCTCTGGGCCTCGTCCTCACGTATGCGCTGGATCTCTCCTTCTCTAATGCGCAGCCGCTCAAGCAGAGACGAGATCTCACTCTCTTTGTCCAGAAGGGCCTCTCTGTGGGCGGAACAGAGAACTGCTCCAAAACACAAACACAATGAGCCATCAGCCTGCAACAGGCATCAGCTTACATAACAAACACACCAGGCACAACAACAACCTCGAGTTGCATGCAAAATTCCTGGCATTATTGTTTTATATTACCAAACTCAAATATGTACCCTTCATCTCTCTCTCCAGTGCAGAGATCTTCTCTTTAAGGCCGCTCTGTGCCGTTCTCTCGGCCTGCAGGTGGCCGATCTGTTCCTGTAGCTCCACTCGCACTCGTGTCACTTCTGCCACCTTCTCCTGCTCTTTCCCTGCAAGGTCCTGAGATTCAAAGATACAACAAGAGCTCATTTATATTGACTTATTTCAAATCAGGCTTATTTTTGTCAACTAAAACCATACAAACATTTTCATTATATGAAATATTACTGAGAAAAAAAAACTTTCTGAGATGATAAATCGAGAAATAAAAATGATTTTAGAATTTCTTCAGCATGCAATATTTATGTTTAAGTCTATAATGGCTTGTGATTCCTCCAACATCATAACTCTAATTAAACTCTAAAACTCTAATTTAAAAACAAAATCATAAATTGACACCATAATCAACAACAATATTTACTTGCATACATTTTTCCTTTTTACTAAACATATTTTTTAAGGTGACGCTATCATAACATCTATGTTCATGGCCGTTGGACATTTAATGGTAAAACGAATCAAAATAAATCACAGTGCGGTGGTTCTCTACTAAGGGACTTCAGAGAACTTCTACATTTCTGCAAGATGACTTCAAATGTTTTCATCTTAGATCAAACATGCACTAAAATAAGTTAAAACAATTACTTATAATTATTTGAATACAATGAATAAATGGGCACAACTTTTGTAAATAAAACTAATAGCTGCGGACAGCAGGGGACCTTGGAGTCAAAAAGGTTTGGTTATTATAATGAACTAAAAAAAACAAACTAAAAAACCCCCACTTTACACACATTTCCATTTAGTTTAACTTGATGAACTACAATAACTATAATAACTAAAACTGTAATTAATGAAAACTACAGACATACTAATATATTTTATATATATATATATATATATATATATATATATATATATATATATATATATATATATATATATATATATATATAAACTAATAAAAATGACATAACCCTAAACGCACAATATGCAAACTGAAAATGAATGAAAACTATAGATATTTTAAAATATATATATACATATAAACTAATAAAAATGAAGAAAAAAAAAAACAATAAAATGAATAAAACTGAAATGAATGAAAACTAGACAAAGACATACAAAAAAAGTATATATATATACATAAACTAATAAAATGAACAAAAACGCACAATAAAATGACCAAACTGAAATGAAAACTATAGACATAGACACAAAAATGCACAATAAAATGACAAAAGCTGAAAAAAACTAAAAGAAAAATGTAAAACTGCTCCTATACTAGCTTCTCCATGACTGACAGTGACTGTATTTGTATCCTGCACCTGCTGTAACTCGTCTATCCTGCGGCGGAGCGTGTCCATCTCGATGCTTTGCTGACCCACTTTAGCATGCAGCTCAGCGATGGTTTGTTTCTGATGGGTGCAGTGGTTCTGCGATTCATCCCGAGACTGACGAAGCGCTCGCAGTTTCTCCTCCAGGCTTGTCAGGTGCTGCTGCTGCAGAGGGAACACGCAGAGGATCTTGTGGATTTGAGGAACAATACTGCAGGTGTAGCAACAACTCACAAAGTGTGCAATACCTCCTCCAGTCGCACTTGTGCGCGCACTTTCCCCAGCTCCTCCTCAGCCTGAGCTCTCTCAGTCACCACAGACGCTCTCGCTCTGCTCAGCTCCTGCATGCAAGAGTGCAGACGCGATTCTTCATTCTGTCAATCTTCATTATGTGTCATTAACAACAATCACATTCCAAAACCAACAATCATTCTGAAGAAAACAAGGCTGATGTTAGTTTTCAAATCACCCAAAAATGTTATTCCAAACCTCACTTTTCTTTCTTTTTTTTTACACAAAAGTTGAATTTGACAAATGACAAGGACCTAAAAACCATAAAATGAACTCTAAAAATTGTATGTGTGTATATTCCAAGTTTTTTAATAAAAAAATAAAAATAAAAAAATATTAATAATTTTTACGGTTATAAACTAAAACAATAAAAATAAAATAAATGTTAAAAATAAATAAAAAAAACAAACTTTTGTTTATTAAAAACTTTAACTGAAATAAAATAATATATAAAAATATAGAAGATAAATATAAAAATAAATATACTTAATTTCAGCTAATTGTAAAAATAAATAAATCTCATTTCAGTTAGTAAGCTGATATAAAACTATCGAAAATAAAATGACAAAAACATGCAACAAAATAACTAAAGCTTTAACTAAAATTTAAGTAAAAACATTCAAAATATGATATGATGAATAACGGCAATATGGGTTTGCAAGTGATCAAATGTAATATTTCTTGAATCTTCAGGTTAGTTTTGGGAATGATCTAGAGTACTTCTTCTAATTGGATGCGCTGTCCTTCAAGTTTGAGGATGCGTTCTTGAAGGGCTCTCTCGCTCTCCTCCTGGTGTCTCGTCAGATGATCCACCTGGAGCAGAAGCACGATGAACTTTCAGCAACAGCGACTAAGAATTACATCATAACTCTCTGTGAGTTTAACAGCTTCACCTCCTTCTGTCGTAAACTGTCCGTGTCTTCAAGTGCCTGCTTGGATCTCCTCTTCTCCATTTCCAGCCTTTCTAATGGAACCAAGAAAACATTTCAAACTTTAAATACAACCTACCGTATTTTTCGGACTATAAGTCGCACCTGAGTATAAGTCGCATCAGTCCAAAAATACGTCATGATGAGGAAAAAAACATACATAAGTCGCATTTATTTAGAACCAAGAGATAACATTACCGTCTCCAGCCACGAGAGGGCGCTCTATGTGTTCAGTGTAGACTACAGGAGCACTGTGCAGCATAGAGCGCCCTCTGGTGGCTGAAGACGGTAATGTTTCCTATTGGTTCATGTATCTTAGTTCATTTCTCTTGGTTCATGTCAAATTAGTTTTGATAAATAAGTCGCACCTGACTAGAAGTCGCAGGACCAGCCAAACTATGAAAAAAAGTGCGACATATAGTCCGGAAAATACGGTAAAAGCAGAGGATTTTGCCACAGAGCCGAGTTGGAAGTGATGAGCACCTTCAGTTTGTGCGAGACGCAGCTTTAGTTCAGCAGTGGTGTTTGTGAGATCCTGCTTCAGCTCAAAGATCTGATCCTGTTGTGTTTTACATCTGCGTTCGCTCTCCTCCAGCTGTGAGGGTTAAACGTCCTGTACTTAATCTCACACACTCAAGATGCTCATATATGAAGTGCTTCGCCTCTGTACCTTGTTCCTAAGCTGGAGGTTCTTCTCTGACAAACTGTTCACCTCCTTCAAGAGCTTGGCTTCCTTCAGAGCACTTTCCTACAAAGCAGAAACACGACAAAACAGTTACTATGAAGTAACAGCTATGATCAAGTGTTACATTGTTATCATATACACTATTATTCAAAAGACTGCATTGATTTGATCAAAAATACAGTAAAATCTGTAATATTGTGAAATATCATTAACTGTTTTCTATGTTTTTAAAGTGTAGTTTATTTCTGTGATGCACAGCTTCATTCCTCCGGTCTTCAGTGTCACATGATCTTCAGAAATCATGAACATATGCTGATTTGCTGCTCAAGAAACATTTCTGATTATTTTCAATGATGAAAACCGTGCCACATCATATTTTTGTGGAAACGGTGATGCATTTAACTTTTCAGGATTCTTTGATGAATAAAAAGTTGAGAGCAATAGCATTTATTTGCGATAGAAATCTTTAACATTATAAAATGTCTTCATACTGTGAGTTTTAATCAATTTAATGCATCCTCGATGAATAAAATTTCTTTAAAAAAAAACACTGACTGACCCCATTTATTAATGGTGGTTCATATGTATAACAAAAATATGCAATTATCACTTCCTTTAATAACCAATCATCTTATATTAATTCTATTTTAGTTGAATTAAAATGCATTGGATCAGAGGATCACATGTCATGTTTAAAAGCTGAACACAGTGAACACCTCGTGCTCTCTCTTGATCTCTCTGGACTGTCGGTCTCGGAGCTCGGCCTTCTCCAGTTTAACTCGAGTCAGCAGCTCGCCGAGGTCATGACCCTTCTGCTCGGACAGAGCTAGAGCCGCCTCCGTCATCTGCAGTCTGAAGAGCACCACAAACACACTTGCCACTTCGCAAAATATCGTAACATGCTGCACCGATTTCAGACATGACGGTTTTAACGGCTGCTTACTTGGCTGTGAGCGAATTTACAGATGATTTCTGCTCGCTCAGCACTTCCTGTAACTGCCCCAGACGTATGGATGAATTCCTACAATAAATACAAGACCTGTTATACATCCATAGTCTCTGTTTACTCATTAAGCACAAAGTGAATTCATTATTTTTGATAATGTGACTCTGACCTGCTGCTTCTTCCCATCTCGTCTTTCTGTCTATCAATGGTCTCCATCAGACTGAGAAACTTCAGGTCACATGTAGAGAAAGGAGGTTAGTTTCAATCCATCCACTGTTTAACCCAATAATCCCCGTCCTCCTCACCTGTCGGCTTTTCTCCTCCTTTAGGAGCTGGATCTCTTTGCTGAGCACTTGAGTCCTGCTCCGGCTCTCTCTCAGAGTCGACTGTCTGTCCGCATTGTGATTCATGGCCTGTTCTGGGAATATTTGAGTTTGCAGAATGAAGGAAAGGCTGTGTGTTTGACATGTGTCTGACAGCTGATGTCGAGCCTCACCGATGGCCCGGAGCGTGTCGCTGGGAATGTTGTTTCCAGCCATCTCTAGTTGGTTCAGTGTGTGGTTCTGCTGCATTGCCTCCAGTATAGATCGACCGCCCAGCAGCCCAATGTTGTTCCATCTGAGATCTGCACACACACACACACACACACACTCAAAATTAAACATTTCTACACAATGATTATTATAGAGCTTCACTAGAAAAAAATAATGCATGCACAAGACTTCTTAAAATGTAATCATTGTCCATAATCTTTTATTAGGATGCATTCAATTTATTTAAAGTGACAGTACATGCACTTATAATGTTACGAAAAGATTTCTATAACAAATAAATGCTGTTTATTCTACTTTTATATTTATCAAAAAAATCCAGAAATAAAATAATCAGAAATCTTCCAGCAAATCAGAAGATTTTCATGATTTCTGAAGATCATGTAATGCTGAAGACTGGAGAAATGATGCTGAAAATACAGCTGTACATCACAGAAATAAATTACACTTTAACAGATATTCGAATAGAAAACAGTTATTTAAAATTGTAATAATATTTCATAATTTGTACTGTATTTTTGATTAAATAAATGGAGCCTCAGTGCGCAGAAGAGACTAAAAATCTAACAGACCCAGTGGTAGTATATATATATATAGGCCATATATATGAGCCACCAATAGTGTCTTTCTCTATCAGTTATTGATATATTTTTTAGGTTAGATAGATGTGCTAACAAACATAAGAAAGGTATTAATATATATTTAAATGATTGCATAGCTTTATTAATATTGATATACATAATTCACAAATACTTTATAAATATTGCACACAACAGTTGCAATCGCACAGTGCAAGGAAAAAGCATCAAATATTGACCTCACACCAGCCTCAAATAACAGGGGCACCAGCACAGCACCACAGTGCTTGCTGACAGAATGTGTTTCTCTCCTCACCCAGCTCTCCTAGAGTGGTGTTCCTCTTCAGAGCGATGCACAGCTCCGCCGCTCCCTGGTGGTTGATTTGATTATTGCGCAGGTCAAGCTGAGCGAGAGAGGCGTTGGAGGCCAGACCTTCACAGAATACAGCAAATCCTTCCTCCCACATTCCCAGAGCATTCCACTCCAGCACAAGTCTCCGAGACAAACACAAACAAGAGTTTCACATGTACAGTATCTTCTTGATAGTTATACCTTTCAGATGCTGCTCAGAGGTGGCATGGATGCATTTACACTAATTTCTTCACTTTAATACTAGAGGTGGGTCAGAGCAGCATTTTGAGCAGACACAGAGCAGCCTTAACTCTATGCTGTGTAAAGAAATTGTAGAGTACTTTTGAATAATTTTAAAGCTATTTCCAATGAAATTTATGCTATGAAGTGGTTATTTTGGTTATTAATACTATTTGGTGTCCCCAAATAGTGTCATTCCAGGTCATAAATGATTGCACATATTATTATTATTATTATTATTATTATTTTTGCCATTTCTTGGTATTCCAAATAAAAAATTGTCACTGTAATTTTTTATTAAACATGTAAAAACTTCCTTTACATTTGATGTCACGAAAATCTAGTTTTCCACGTCACAGAGGTAAAATGTGTTGCAAAAGACACTTTATTATGATTTAAAAATGTTAAATACATACTATACAAAACATAATATACAAACGGCAAAGAAACATTCTCATATTGTGATTAAATCATTGAGACACATCGTTTAGACATTTTCAGTCTCTTTTTTTTATTTGGAGGAAATAGGAATGATTGAACAGAACAATTATAGGCTAGAAACTAATCTTAAACTCATTCACCTGCGCAGCATCTTGTTCCTCACTAACAACTGTCCCAAAGCCTCGGCTCCTGTTCCTCTCATGTTGTTCCCCTGAAAAGAAATGAGATTTTTTAGGAACGGTATTAAAGATTGAGTAAAAACAGAAGTTAAAATAAAAAATCTAAATTTACCTTCAGATCCAAAACTTTCACTGTGGTGTTGAAGCAAAGCCCATTTAGTAGCAGCTTGACACCTGTAGACGGCAGGAACAGTGTGAGTGATCAGCTACACACAAGTTCTTGTAGGAAAAATACAGTAATAAAATAGTAATAACTTAATTGGCTCAAGCAAACATCGATATGATAATTATGCCCTCATCTGAAAGATTCAATCTCTGAAAACTGGATGAGAAATTCCAGGACTTGTTTCACACGAAACAAAAGAAGTTAGATATTTCATTTTTTATTATCTTTAATAAGTACATTTATAAATGTTATGTATTGTTAAGATTTCCAATTAAATGCATTCATTTATTTTGCATTTCATTTTTATAATACATCAAATTCTTTCTTATGAAAATGTCATGATGCCAAAATGATCCTACAAACCAACTTTTTGTGTGTGCAGTATTAATGTTTATTTTGCTTTGTGATATTACTTTCATGTCAATTATGCACATTTTACCATTATATTCTAATTTCTTTAATGCATAAAAAAAATAAAAGACTTATTTGATAATGTGAATATATCAAACATAACAGTCATTTTTTACAACTGCCATAATATTCTCTGTTAGGAAAATAATGTCACATTGCAGAAAATTGATCTACAAACTGTCTTTCTCGTTTTTTTCGATATCCAATTTCTTTGTGTTTCATTTTCATATTTAGTTTCTATTTTGACATTATGTTCATGTTAATTATGCATATTTTGCCCATCAGTACTCATGTGCATGGTGCAAAAATTGTAAAAGATTTCTTAACCGTGTTAATATTTGTTGCACTTCCTGAAATGTAGCAATTTCCGTAAAATTGTGTCTTATATAAATGATAAAATCACAATGCAAAAACAGTACAACAAACCCACTTTCTTGTATAATTAAATACATTGGCTTGTGAAGATTTTTCTGTGTGTTTCATGTTTTGCATTGTGACATTACGTTTATGACAATTAAGCATGTTTTACCCATAAATGTTCATTTCTGTAATGCAAAATATTGTGATTGATTAATAGTGTTAATATTTGTTATATTGCCCTGGAATTTTATTTTTTATTTTTTTTAACTCCCAAAAAATAAGCTACAATGCAAAAATGATCATACAAACTGACATTTTTGTTAATGCAATGCATTTTTGTTTCTTTTTCTTCCTGTTTAATGCAATACATTTTGGTTTTCTTCCTGTTTAATGCAATACATTTTGGTTTTCTTCCTGTTTAATGCAATGCATTTTTTTGTTTTCTTCCTGTTTAATGCAATGCATTTTTTTGTTTTCTTTCTGTTTAATGCAATGCATTTTTTTGTTTTCTTTCTGTTTAATGCAATGCATTTTTTTGTTTTCTTTCTGTTTAATGCAATGCATTTTTTTGTTTTCTTTCTGTTTAATGCAATGCATTTTTTTGTTTTCTTTTTGTTTAATGCAATGCATTTTTGTTTTCTTTCTTGTTTCCTCTCCCACCTTCCTCACTGAGCATGCAGTCGCTGAGGAGGATCTCTGTGAAGATGGTGTCATTCTGCAGGACTCGTCCCAGCACGCTGCAGGTGTCCACAGTGATGCTCTGTCCCCTCAGGTCCAGTCTACAGCTGCCTGTCACTGTTCTCGTGTCGTGCAGTTGAGCCAGCACTGATTCCTGTGTATCTATTCCTCCCTCCTTACACAGCCTCAGGTACGACCTCCTAAAGTCCTCCATGAACCCCTGTGACTCCGTCGCCTCTCACTGGGCTGCACAGGAAAGAAAACATTCAACAGACAGGAAGACAATTGAAATGGCAAAGATTACTGAAAGAATGAGTGGAATTACAACCTGCTTCCATTTGCTTTTAAAACGGGCTCTGCTTTGTTACGATTCATCAGAAATCCAAATTTTTGAATGTCTCTTTGACATTCAGTTCTTCAATTTTTACATTAATTCAATATGGCTAAACATAAATAATTAAATATATGTACTGCAATATTTACTACTACTCCCAAAATACAAAATAAATGGAAATCAATTTTAATAGTGCATTTCCTTTGAGTTCAGAAGTTAAAAAAATAAAATGTAAATCAGACATAACGTTACGCTGCTTGAGTCTAGAATAGCCGAAGCTCCGACTTGTAGCATATGTGATACTCTACGTGCAAAACTCGTTTATTATTAAACGCAGAGTGATAAAATGGCAACTTACCTTTCTTTCTGCAGTTAAAACTCATGACTTTATCCACGGTTGTGACAGCAGATGTTGTTCAGCCTTTTATCTACACTATTGTTTTGCTTGACAGTTTAAAGTATCCAGGAAGTGAAACGACTTCCGGTTTGAAACAGCGGAATTATGGGATATGTAGTTTCAGATGAGTCCGCGTACTAAATACATTTCTTTGACAAGAGACAAAGCAACTAAGCCAAATGTCCGTGTATTACAACGTGAGAAAATATAATCTATATTACATATTACAAGTGTCTACATTTAACTTTGACAAAGTAAACGTTTGTTTGTTTTTCAGATGTAGGTGTAGTTGTAGATCCTGGTTGATAAGCTGGAATGTTTCTCAATAGGTACTTAAAGCAAACATTAGCAAGTATGGCACATGAGAAAATTATTACTAACCTAGCTGACCAAAAAGAGTAGCTTAAACATAAGTAAACAATGTATTGTATCTACAGTACAATACAGAATAAACTGTATTGTAATGAAAAAGTGATACATTATTTTAATATTCTTCTTATATTTTGATATCCCATGAGGTTAATTACTTAAGGCAACTAATAAACACGTGATGTGTCTCAAATAGAGTATAGAATATATAGTCTATAGTAGATAGACAGTATAGTCAATGGTGGGAAAGGAGGAAGAATGAAGGAGAAATGTAAAAAGGAAAAATCATTTTGGAAGGTAATATTTGTTTGTTTAAGACCTAGTAAAAACTCCAGCATGCACTGTGGCCCACCAGAAAGCTCCCCAAGCTCCAGTGCATGAAAAGGCCAGACTGGAATATACTTTATATTAAGTAAAATAAATATATAATAGGATATCATGTATATCATGCCCTCCAAGCTCCGGTCCACGCTGAGTCCGAATGGAGTGTGGACGTTCTACAAACTTCTGGCCACACCAAGCCCTTGTTTGATCCTTGCTCAGGTATGAAGCAGTCATTAATTTGCACTTTGAAGGTTAACATTTAATATTGATTATTATGTTAGTATTAAATTTTGTATGCACTTAATGGGGAGTTGATGAATATGAAGTTTTATCCAAAAAATAAGTTCCTAAAACTGCATGGGTAAATTATATAAGATGTGAGAAAATTTAGAAAACATGTTTAATATAGTTTTATGTTAAATAAATATAAACTCTGTAATTATGTCAATTACTCTTATTTATCTTTTATAGATATCTTTTTCTACTATGAAGTCAGCGATATGCTGGGTCGAGGAGGATTTGGAGCAGTCTACGAAAGGATGCATGTGAAGGATGGCCTTCAGATATCATTTCAAGTTTTTTTATTTAGCTAGTCATTTATCTTCATCCCTTTGCATTTATTGCAGGTACTTCTATGTGTATGTTATATACAGTGTTTAGAACAATTCACCCTTTTAAATATACTCTACAGTTTTTCAATTAATGCCTGGAAATTATATTTACAAATGTTCCATGTCTGTATTAATGATTGCAATGCTATGACCTCTACACATGTTAACTGAAAATATTTCTCACACAAATTGTTCTTTCTTTTGTTGATCGAATGGCAGTGAAGTTTGTCAAGAAAACCGAGGATATGAAATATATCAGCTTTGTAAGTAGACCATGCTTTCTGTGTTTTTCTCGAATCACTGTACTGAGTATTTGGGAATCCAACACCGTCTGACAATCATAAAACTGTTCTTCCTTTAGTCTGAACATCTTCCATTGGAGGTCGCTCTTTTAATCCTCATGAATGAAGGCCCCAGAGCTCCCCAGATAATCCAGCTGCTGGACTGTTAGGATCTGGGTGAATACTACATCATGGTTCTGGAGCGGCCAATTCCCTGTGAAGACTTGTTTGATTTTGTGCAGATCGACGAAGAGTTGGCTCGAGTTATCATGCAGCAGGCAACTCAATCCACTTATATGAGCTGCCAACGTGGAGTGCTGCACCAGGACATCAAACAGGAAAACCCCAGAAGTCAAACCAATTGGGTGCGGCAACCTTCTTCAAAGCGCAGCCTACACTACATTCATCTTTTAAGATATAGATAGGAAAATACATTTAGGTAGTTGACAAAAATATGGATATGGTGTCACACCAGAGGACAAAGATTTTAGTGTCACAATGTATCAATTTAATATGCTTTTAGAAATATATGTATAAAAAATAAATCTTGTAAAATTATGCCTGAGGTATTTTTATTAACAGTTGTATGCTTTTCTTTTAAATTGATAAAAGTTGTAATTTATTGAACATCCTTGAGACACAACATATGACAATTTTGAGATTTAGCTAAAAAATAATAATAATAATAAATCTAATAACAAATACGTTTTTATGTCAATGCTGATTCCTTGTAAGACAAAAACATCTTAAATGATGACAATATTAATTATTTAACTTTTTTTATCTTGTGACAGTGAAAAAGTCACGTCATGCAACAACCCATTTAATCAAATTTTTGAAACTTTTTTAAATGTTAATGTCATATAAATGCCATATCTGCTTTCTGAGAATGAATTATTATATGCAATAACAGACAATGCTCAAGCACTGTGAAATATTTTGCCACAAAATTAATGCAGCCGTTTATATTGATTATTAGGTAGGGCCGGCACTGACTACATTCATGGGTAAGTATTGAAGCCATAAACAGGAATCACTAAAGTACCATGCTAACGGACACCTAGACAAAATGCAGTGGTGATGCACATAACAAAATCTCTTTCTTACAGACACACGAATGTACTGTCCTCCCGAATCTCGATCACAGGGCAAGTACCATGGGGAGTCAGCTAGAGCTGAAACAACGAATCGATTTAATCGATTAAAATCGATTATTAAAATAGTTGTCAACTAATTTAGTAATCGATTCGTCGCTAAATAAATTTTATTTGCCATAAGCGGCTCATTTCGTGCATATTTCAAATCTGCGGTGACCAAAGTGTGGCAGTAATGAGCCACCGGAGGTTTTACTCAGCCAGTACAGCAGGTGAAGTAGCGAATAGCCAATAGCTGGCCTCGTTTTATGTCACGTGCTTCCCGAACAGCGTCTCTGCAGCATTCAGCGGGAAGTGGGAGTACTTTACTTTGAGCCTTCAAAATGAAGACTAACCTGTAAACTCTGCACTACTGAACTGTTTAAGGGGCCGTTCACATATCGTGTCTTTTGCGAGCTCAAGTTCGTTATTTCCAATGTAGGCGCGCAGTATGCACTCTCATAATGGAAGCGACGCGGTCGCGACACGCACGCGGTGCGATGCGCCCGTTTTTCCAGGCGCGTCCACACCGCATCCATTTATCCTTTGCTGAAATTTCCGGGTCTTCATGGAGAGGGCACGTCATGGAGAGAGCACGTCATGGTTGCTTAGCAAAGGCAGACGCCTCAGGGGCGCTTCTGCCCGAGCGCTTTGGAAAGAAGGAGAAAGCGGCGCGACTAGCGTTTTCCACGCGTTTTTAGGTGCGATATGTGAACGGCCCCTAAGAATTTTATTTGTGCAGATTCTCCAGTACAAGGTTGTTTGCAAATGTTTAGTCGTAAAAGCTGATAACATTGCTTTTTAACAGTTAACATTTAAAGCTTTACAAACATGTTATGTGATCAGTTTGTCGTTTACCAGTTCATAATTCAGACTTGCAGCCTAATTATGACTGAATGAGAGAGGTAAATGTTTGAGTATATTTAAAATGCACTTCTTTTCTAAGTATTCACTGCTCTTTTTCACACAGCAGATTTTTTGTGTGTGTCCCAATTTTTTTTTTCTGGACAACCTTCTGATGGATTTTACTTTAAATTGTGAGTTCCATTCAGGTTTCATGCCATTGGCACTTTTTTTTCGAAGGATTGTTTACAATTTCACAGCATAAGCTATAAAGCTTTTTCCAGTAAATAATAAAATACAATGCACTGCAATTTTATTCTGTTTTATCCTTATACTTCTTGAAAATATGTTCTCAAAGATTCCTTAAGCTTTGTTTGGGATGTTAAACTACTTTAGGAGCTCTAAGGACTGCCATGGTGAAAACAATATTTTAAATCTCCTTGTGAATTTTGCTAGAGTATGGGTCAGTGTTTTGATTGCAGAAGAGTTCGACAAAGGATTACTAACATAATAAAACAACTCCAGGTATATTTTTGATGAGGATATGACAATGCAAAATGGTTAAAATCTCTTAAAAATCTATGCTGCTGAATGATAAAGACCCTTTATTAATAATTTACTCGGGGAAAAAATGGAAAAAACTAAAATATATAAGTACATAAACCGATTAATCGATTAATCGTAAAAATAATCGACAGATTAATCGATTATCAAAATAATCGTTAGTTGCAGCCCTAGAGTCAGCGTCAGTATATTCATTGGGAGTGCTCTTGTTCTCACTAGTATGTGGGACATTTCCAGACAGAAACAACAAGATTATGATCGATCGAGTCAGACTGGAGTGTTGATGCCCTCCAAGCTCCAGCCCATGCAGAGTCCGACTGGAGTGTTGATGCCCTCCAAGCTCCAGCCCATGCAGAGTCCGACTGGAGTGTTGATTCCCTCCAAGCTCCAGCCCATGCAGAGTCCGACTGGAGTGTTGATGCCCTCCAAGCTCCAGCCCATGCAGAGTCCGACTGGAGTGTTGATGCCCTCCAAGCTCCAGTCCATGCAGAGTCCGACTGGAGTGTTGATGCCCTCCAAGCTCCAGCCCATGCAGAGTCTGACTGGAGTGTTGATTCCCTTCAAGCTCCAGCCCATGCAGAGTCCGACTGGAGTGTTGATTCCCTCCAAGCTCCAGCCCATGTAGAGTCCGACTGGAGTGTTGATGCTCTTCAAGCTCCAGCCCATGTAGAGTCCGACTGGAGTGTTGATGCTCTTCAAGCTCCAGCCCATGCAGAGTCCGACTGGAGTGTTGATTCCCTCCAAGCTCCAGCCCATGCAGAGTCTGACTGGAGTGTTGATTCCCTCCAAGCTCCAGCCCACGCAGAGTCAGACTGGAGTGTTGATGCCCTCCAAGCTCCAGCCCATGCAGAGTCTGACTGGAGTGTTGATTCCCTCCAAGCTCCAGCCCATGCAGAGTCAGACTGGAGTGTTGATGCCCTCCAAGCTCCAGCCCATGCAGAGTCTGACTGGAGTGTTGATTCCCTCCAAGCTCCAGCCCATGCAGAGTCTGACTGGAGTGTTGATTCCCTCCAAGCTCCAGCCCACGCAGAGTCAGACTGGAGTGTTGATGCCCTCCAAGCTCCAGCCCATGCAGAGTCCGACTGGAGTGTTGATGCTCTTCAAGCTCCAGCCCATGCAGAGTCCGACTGGAGTGTTGATGCTCTTCAAGCTCCAGTCCATGCAGAGTCCGACTGGAGTGTTGATTCCCTCCAAGCTCCAGCCCATGCAGAGTCTGACTGGAGTGTTGATTCCCTCCAAGCTCCAGCCCACGCAGAGTCAGACTGGAGTGTTGATGCCCTCCAAGCTCCAGCCCATGCAGAGTCTGACTGGAGTGTTGATTCCCTCCAAGCTCCAGCCCATGCAGAGTCTGACTGGAGTGTTGATGCCCTCCAAGCTCCAGCCCATGCAGAGTCCGACTGGAGTGTTGATTCCCTCCAAGCTCCAGCCCATGCAGAGTCTGACTGGAGTGTTGATGCCCTCCAAGCTCCAGCCCATGCAGAGTCCGACTGGAGTGTTGATGCCCTCCAAGCTCCAGCCCATGCAGAGTCCGACTGGAGTGTTGATGCCCTCCAAGCTCCAGCCCATGCAGAGTCCGACTGGAGTGTTGATTCCCTCCAAGCTCCAGCCCATGCAGAGTCCAACTGGAGTGTTGATGCTCTTCAAGCTCCAGTCCATGCAGAGTCCGACTGGAGTGTTGATGCCCTCCAAGCTCCAGTCCATGTAGAGTCTGACTGGAGTGTTGATTCCCTCCAAGCTCCAGCCCATGCAGAGTCTGACTGGAGTGTTGATTCCCTCCAAGCTCCAGTCCATGCAGAGTCCGACTGGAGTGTTGATGCCCTCCAAGCTCCAGCCCATGCAGAGTCCGACTGGAGTGTTGATGCCCTCCAAGCTCCAGCCCATGCAGAGTCCGACTGGAGTGTTGATTCCCTCCAAGCTCCAGCCCATGCAGAGTCCAACTGGAGTGTTGATGCTCTTCAAGCTCCAGTCCATGCAGAGTCCGACTGGAGTGTTGATGCCCTCCAAGCTCCAGTCCATGTAGAGTCTGACTGGAGTGTTGATTCCCTCCAAGCTCCAGCCCATGCAGAGTCTGACTGGAGTGTTGATTCCCTCCAAGCTCCAGTCCATGCAGAGTCTGACTGGAGTGTTGATGCCCTCCAAGCTCCAGTCCATGCAGAGTCCGACTGGAGTGTTGATGCCCTCCAAGCTCCAGTCCATGTAGAGTCTGACTGGAGTGTTGATTCCCTCCAAGCTCCAGTCCATGCAGAGTCTGACTGGAGTGTTGATGCTCTTCAAGCTCCAGTCCATGCAGAGTCCGACTGGAGTGTTGATGCTCTTCAAGCTCCAGTCCATCCAGAGTCCGACTAAGGGTAAAACAGAGGAAACAAAATATATCAACTTTGTAAGTAGACTGTGCTTTCTGTATTTTTCTTTAATCACTGTATTCATTATTTGGGAAACCAACGCTGTCTAACAATCATTAAACTGTTCTTTCTTTAGCCCGAACATCTTTCATTGGAGGTCGCTCTTTTAATCCTCATGAATGAAGGCCCCAGAGCCCCCCAGATAATCCAGCTGCTGGACTGTTAGGATCTGGGTGAATACTACATCATGGTTATGGAGCGGCCCATTCCCTGTGAAGACTTGTTTGATTTTGTGCAGCACTGCGGAGGCAGAATCGACGAAGAGTTGGCTTGAGTTATCATGCGGCAGGCAACTCAAGGCGCTTATATGAGCTGCCAACGTGGAGTGCTGCACCGGACATCAAACAGGAAAACCTGTTGATCAACAAGGACACCCTAGAAGTCAAACCAATTGACTTTGGGTGCAGGGACTTCCTTCAATGCGCAGCCTACACTACATTCATGGGTAAGTATTGAAGCCATAGAACAAGAATCACTAAAGTACCACACTAATAGACACCTAGACAAAATGCAGTGGTGATGCAATGCAAATAACAAAATCTTTTTCTAGGCACACAAATGTTCTGTCCACCCAAATCTCTATCACAGGGAAAGTACCACGAGGAGGCATGCAACTCAATCCGCTTATATGAGCTGCCAACGTGGAGTGCTGCACCGGGACATCAAACAGGAAGCCCGGTTGGTCAACAAGGACACCCTAGACTAATTGAGCTATTGACAGTATATTCATTGGGAGTGCTCTAGTTCTGACTAGTACATGTGACATTTCCAGACAAACATGACAAGATTATGATCTATCTGAACCATTGGTTCATAACTGGCTTGTCACAAGGTGAGATTTTCATGACAACAAAGGAAGCAGATTGTAGCTCAAAATCATACAAAAGAGAATGAAGAAGCAAGACGGGCAACAGAAAAAGTGTTGAAAATTATGCAGGATTGTTTGTCAGATTTCTTAACCTCCGGTCATGTTGTAAAGTTTATTGTAGAATAAAAGTAAATGGTATGAAGAAGGTATGAAGTTACAGGTAATAATCAGTTGTCTCTTTTTCATTCTGCGCAGACTGCTGCCAACTGATCTGCTTTTGCCTGCAGCGAGATCCAAAAAAAGAGACTCGATTTGGACAAGATCCTGCACCATGAATGGTTTAAGGTACTGAAGTCAAAATATTTTAAGAGATTAATATAAATTCTGAAAGCCTTTTGTTAGTCATATACTCAATCCTCATACATATTAATGATTAGTTGTAACAGTAGGAAGACCCTCCAAGTCAAAATCTGTTTCCAAGTCAAAATATGGATAAATAATAAACCTGATTTTTGCTTTGGGTTTCAGGGCACAAATATGAAGACAACTGGCATATAGTGGCCATGTTCTCAGTCACAGCCAGCCCAGGTCTTGTCATGTACAGTTGGCTCATCATTTTATGGGCTTAATGCATTTTCATCCTTGCAAGCCCCCCCATCCAAAACAAGAAAACATTAACAGTTATGTTCTTATACTCAGTTTTTTAGGTTATAGAAAATGTGACAGCATCTGAAATACAATTGAGTTATACAGACTTTGCCAATACAATATCGCCTTTTCTTTCTTCTTTCTCTCTCTTCTAAAATGTAATGTTTTGTGAATGTATAATGTATTTTCAAGATTAATTAAGAATGATATGAATAGACAGAGGAAATATAATATATTGAATATTAGTTAATAATAATCCACTTTATGTTAAATGTCATATGAAGTTAATGGAAATATTTTTTTAGAAAAATACATTTTGCAATAAACATTTGCTAAACAACAGTCAATTCTTAAATGCTGTATGACAAACAATTACCTGCACACAGAGAAGAGGAAAGGAGAGAATAGTTTGTCATGTTATGATATAATACACCTCCATCTGTTCGAAAAAGATTTCAATTTGTTAGGAAGCAAAGCACATGGGGGAAAATGGCGCACATGGAAAGATAATCAAGTTCATGTAAACTTAAATAAAACTATAAAAATATGCATAAATATGAACAGAAAACACACTCTTAAAATCGATTAGTGTTCACTGTGTTAAATCCCCTTCTAACATTCGATATGAAACTCATATTTTTAACTTTTAATAATGTGGAGCTGCAACAAACGCATCTCACCCAAATTAGTTCTCTCTAGCTCTGCTGCAGAATAAATAGATCGTTCAGACGCCATCACTAATTTTAGCGCGTCCTTAATAAGCGCCGTTTTTGCACATGTGCGCAAACAGGTAGTGAAAATAATCACTACATGAAATGCACCTTATTTCTGATGTAATAGTGGCGTGAGCATTTATAACTTCCGGTCGGTGTCAATCACTTGCGATTAATTTCAAGAAGTTTTTTTTTTTTTTTTTTTTTTTTTTTTTTTTTTTTTTTTTTTTTTATGCTTTATTAATTCAATGCCATAAGAACATGAGGTATTACATATTCAAATAATCAAATAAACATTAGCTGCCAGAGAAAAGAGAGCGAGAGAGAAAAAGAGAGAGAGAAAAAGTTACATACATTTCAATGATTTCAGAGCATTACATGTTTTCAGTGCTTTTTTGTTTTCGGTTTGTTCCAAGAGATTTAGATATAATTTAAAGTCATTTATAAAATGTACAAAATTTGGTTTACATTGAGCCCACTTTTTCTTATGTATATGGAATTTTCCTAACAAAATAAACAATTGTATAATATATTGTTCTTTACTATTCAAATTTTCGTTTTCTGTATAAAAAATTACATCAAATATACAAATTTCTATCATACCTTCAATTTTTCTGTTAATATAGAATTCCAAATCTTTCCAAAATATTCTTGAATAAATACAATGAAAAAAAAGATGTAAGATAGTTTCTTTTTCTTGACCACAAAATTCACAAGAATATGAAATATTAAGCTTAAATCTTTCCAAAACATGCTTAGCAGGATAAATTCTATGGAGTATTTTGTAAGACACTTCCTTAATTTTGTTATTGATACAAAACCTATTTGGCAGTTTCCACGCTTTAACCCAATTGATATTACCAAACAAAGATGACCAAAAAAATCTTGCTGCGGGTAAGGAGACAGAACAAAGAGCATTTCTTATAATCTTATTGCTACACTTTTGCTTTAAAACATCAGTATTTTCAATGAAAATGTTACCAAAAGGATTAACTATGCTGATTTCTTCTAAGTTACAGTTTTTTAAAAGTAACATCACACTCTTTGGAATTGCATCAAAAACAATCGCAAATTCTCTTGGTTTAACTGGTAATTGGAATTTCTGAAGAAATTCAGTATACGATAACAAGTATCCATGGGAATTAACTAACTGTCTTACTAAAAGTATACCTTCCTTGAACCAAGTATGATAGAATAAAGATTTGTTTTTGAATAATATGTCTTTGTTGTTCCATATGAAATATCTGTGGGGTGAAAAATTGTGCTTATAAACCAATTGCCATGCTAACAGGGCTTGTCTGTGAAAACCGGCCAATTTAACAGGAATTTTGTCAACAGAAAAATTACATTTCAACAAAAAGTCTATGCCTCCAAGAGTATTAAATATATAATTAGGAAATGCATTCCAAGGACTTTCTCTATTTTTCATAAACTCTATCAACCATTTAATTTTAAAAGTATCATTGAGAGTATTATAATCTAAGACCTCCAGTCCGCCTTGCTCTTTAGGATTACAAATTACCTCCTTTTTTAAATAATGTGGTTTTTTCCTCCAAATAAAATTATAAAGAATCTGATCTAGATCTTTAATAATTTTGGGAGGCACATCTAATGATAATGACGTATAAACAGATCTAGATATACCCTCCGCCTTTGACAATAAAACCCTCCCAAATATCGAAATGTCCCTCAATAACCACAAATTAAATTTCTTTTTAGTTTTTTCAATAATTGGTTCAAAGTTTAATTGACTCCTTTGTTTTTCATTTTTACAAATTATTACACCTAAATATGTTAATTTATGTTTAACTGGAATATTTTCTATTTCTGAAGAGGAGCAATCTTTAAGGGGAAATAATACAGATTTATCTAAGTTCATTTTAAGGCCTGAAACACCAGTGAATTCCTCAACGTATCTTATTATTTTGGGTACTTCAAATTTGTTTTTCAAAAACACTGCAGTGTCATCAGCAAACTGGCTAAGTTTGAATTGTACACCTAAAGCTGTGATACCATTAAACTGATTTCGTTTTATATGCGATGCTAAAACCTGAGTAACTAACAAAAATAAAAAAGGAGAGAGAGGGCATCCTTGCCTAATGCCACGATGAATATCAAATCTTTGTGAGGTGCCATGCGCAAGTTTGACAGAACTATTACACCCACTATACAATGTTTTGACTGCTTTCAAAAACATATCTCCAAAACCAAACCATTTAATAACTTTGAAAATAAAATTATGAATCACTGTATCAAATGCTTTATAAAAATCAATAAATAAAATAAAACTATCATCCTCGATAAAGTTATTATAATCAATCATATCTAATACTAGTCTAATATTATCCCTAATATGACGGCCTTTCATAAACCCAGACTGTTCTATATCAATTATTTTGTCTAAACCTTGCTTCAATCTTCTAGCAAAAATCATTGCATACAATTTACTATCATTATTTAATAAACTAATAGGCCTCCAATTTTCAATAAATAACTTGTCTTTTTTAGGTTTGGGAATCAATGTTATAATTCCTTGTTTTAATGAAGCAGGCAATTCTCCATTTTGTATAGCTTCCACAAATACTAACAATAAAAAAGGTAAAAGTTCTTTAGAAAAAGTCTTATAAAACTCACTGGTTAGCCCGTCGTTGCCTGGAGATTTGTTATTCTTTAATAAGTTAATGCACTCTCTCAACTCTTCACTATTTATTTCTTTATCACAATTATTCTGAAAGTTCTGGTCTATTTTTTTGGTATCACTCACTAAATTATTTAAAAAGGTATCCATATTTGAAGTAGCTGATATAGGAGAATACAAATTACTAAAAAACTGAGCAACATATTTTGAAATAACTGAAGAATTATCTACTAATTTGTTGTTAATCATTAATTTAGAAATTGAGGCAAAATCATGGTTTCTATTTTCAAGGCCAAAAAAATATTTTGTATTTTTTTCCCCTTTTTCTAACCATTTAAGTCTAGTTCTAACAAATGCTCCTCTTGCTTTATCCTCATAGATCTTATCTAATTCAATTTGCAATAAATCTAATTTTTGTAACTCACAATCAGTTAACAGTTCCTTCTTCTTTTTACACAAATTAAAAATATCCTCAATTATAGATTTTTCCTTAATATTATTATTCTTTGTTTCTAATTTTCCTTGATTAATAAATGCCTTTCTAATATCAAACTTCATTAATTCCCAATACTTTCCATATGATTTTTCTAACTCTGCAATTTTTCTATATTTTTCAATAATACTTTTAATTTTTTCCTTTAAACATTCATTTTCAAGCAATTTGTTATTTAATTTCCAATAGCTGCCATGATTTTTAACTAATTTGTCTTGTACCATATTTATTTTTATAAAAATTCCTTTATGATCTGTCATTATGCAAGGTTCTATCAATACAGAGGTCACATTATTAGTTAAATCATTAGACACTAACCAATAGTCAATACGAGAATGAAGAGACGAGTCCTTATTACTCCATGTATATTCTTCCTTGTCTGGATTTTTACTTCGCCACACATCAATAAGACCCAATCTTAAACATACATTTTCCAATTCACTAGAAGGGCCTGTTCTAGTTTTAGGAGGCCATCTATCAATGGTTTCATTAAACACAGTATTGAAATCTCCTCCCCAAATAACTTGGGCTGAAGGATAAAGGGAAATAAAATGCTGAATCCTAGATTCAATATGTGAAAAAAGTATTCCGTTGTTTACTTTGTTATTGGTGGCATAACAATTGACTACTACAAAATGTTCGTTATCCTTATTTAACACAAGCAATATCCATCTACCACAGTCATCTTTTTCGTAGTTTACTATTTGCCCTGTAAATTTATCTTGTAAAATAGCGACCCCCGCTGAGCGGTTACTGCCAAATGACAACCAAATCTCTTTTCCCCACTGATTTTTCCAAAACACAGCATCTGAAGAACATGCGTGCGTTTCCTGAATTAAACAAAAATCTACATTTTTCCCTTTGCAATACAAAAATAAAGCTTTTCTCTTCAAAAGATCACGAATACCTCTGGCATTGATAGAAAATAAAGAAAGAGACATAAACGTTCAACGATTAATTAAGAACCACAAGAGTAAAATAAACCTAAACTCTAGACTTTTACATAATGGGATCCTCACAAAAGTTCGACAAAAGTAGCTATTACTATTTTTAAAGTTGCAAACATTAGGGAAAGTAAAAAGTAATGAGCATTCAGTTCCAAAAGTATACATTTCTTATTTTCTTTTCTTCTTTTCCCAAACAAAGATTAACATGTCTTGCAAAACACCGCCAATTGTGCAGACTGCAACAAGACGACCATAAGCCTATGTAGGACCGTTGCCTCCTTCAAGACTAATCTCTTTCCCGTCTACGAAAGCCCTCGCTCCACTGAAGTATGCATTTCTGCCTTCTTTCCTTGCTCTCTCCACAGTCGGCCAAAGACGATTCCGTGCTTCCACGACAAAAGCTGTCAAGTCCTCCTTAAATCGCAGCCCCTTGGTAGTTAGACACTCGTTGTTTTTTGAGTTTTTCCAGATTAAATCTCTGGCTGTACGGGAAACGAATCTTATGATCACTGGTCTTGGTTTCACTCTTCTGCCATCATCCGAATTTTTAAGCCTACCAAGCCGATGTGCCACATCCAAACCATCTGCTACCACCCGTTTATCCCCGTCCGAAACCACTGCTTTGCAAACTTCCATGACTCTCGTTTTCACGTTTTCATTAGTTTGTTCGGACAGCCCATACAAACGCAGGCACCATCTGCGGCTGTAGCGTTCCTGATCATTAATTTTTGTGTTCATTTCCTTCACCTTTTTTTCCAGAAGAGCATTCGCATTTTTCAGCATTTCGTTTTCTTTCTGAAGGACCATCACATCATCATGCACTGAGGTGAGAGATTTGCCCAAAGCTTCAATGTTGGAAGAATTCTCTTTAACCATTCTTTCTAGCTGGTCGGATCGCTCATTGATTTTCTCAGAGAGAATTCGGATAATATTTTCCTGCACGTCATTCAAAGAAAGTTCAGTTTGTTTGGAAGAGGAGTCAACGACATTTTTATGTCTTTTGGGAGGTTGATTTTTGCTTGGTGTGTTCGGACAAGACTCACAACTTCCTCCGCTTTTCACTTTACATGCATACGAGTGAGTTTCGTTAAAACTTCTCTTCTCTTTTATAGTATCAACCTCCATCTCTGCGCCAAGATCCTCAGCCATTTTTCTGAAATGTGCAGTAAACCTGATGATTTCTTAATTAAGTTTAGTTTTGATGCAGCACTCCAACTTCAATATTTATTCAATCTCGGCAACTATTAACAATCTATCAATAGTAGCTAGCAACTTTACGGAATGTATACGACCATTTGTGAGAAATACCCAATTTGTTTCTCAGCTTAGAAAACCACTACTATCCACGGCGCCATCTTGGAGCTCCCCCCTTAATTTCAAGAAGTCCTCGCTGCAGACTGTAGCGCGGTGACGTCACGTATCGACGTCACGTATGTGTTTCCCGCGCATGCGCAAAGTGAGGCCAGGTATGTCTCTAACACGCATGCGTGTGTAATTTGCATTGCGTGGTGACGTTAGGTGTTTTCGCGTCGTGTGACTTAATACATCAGTAAAACGCATGCGCATTCTTAACAGAATAGCCCATACCAATAAAATAGATGAGTATTTAAAAACTCTAAACAGTAAAATGTAGTACAGGGCATATCCATGATTTTAATCATGTCTCATCTGAGGTAAAAATATACGGAATTAGAGTGTTTATTCTGTAGCCTAATATCTGTGTAGTAATATATATATACATATACATATATACATTCTGTTGAGCAGTACTTCACTGTGTAGCTATATTGTAACATTACACTACACTTTAATTGAACCTTTCTTTATTTCTTTTAATCTGTCCTCTGTCCTGGTTCTTGTTTATTTATTTAGTATAATTTTATACATGCTTCTGTTACTTTGACAATTCTGCATGTGAAATATTTATGCCAATAAAGTATTTTTCAGTTAAATTGACAACATACTTTATATTTTCAGTGTCTGCTTCCCATTTTATGCATCTTGCCTCCAAAAACCAAACTGATAACAGTAATCTTTTTTTTATTGCAAAGTACAAAACAAAATATAATTGTGTGTGTGTACATATATGATTGAGAGAGAGAGAGAGAGAGAGAGAGAGAGAGAAAGAGAGAAAGAGAGATTACAACTATAAACATGACACATGAGAAAGAAAAAAGAAACTGCATCTGCACCTACACATTCTAAAATTCACCTCCATCTTTAATAAAACAATCAACTGAGCAGTAGCCCTCAAAGTCTTTGTAGGAATAAAATCCACGCAGGACTCCCCTCCTGCCATTCCCAACATAGCCAGGTGGGCAGTCTTTGAATGTTTCATGGCACCATAGGCACTGGGTCAGTGAATACGGCACCCGGAACTCCTGTCTGTATCCTACAGAAAATGCACTCCAGTTCACGACACCTAATTTACATAAAAGAAAAAACAATATTTAAACAAAATCAAATCATTTTGAAGAAAGGCAAAAGAGTCATACAAGGTAAAGATTTTTAATATATTTTGAAATGTATTATAGCTGTCTGAGCAGAAGCTGCAGGCAGAGATGTGAAGGTACTCAAAGGAGATGGAAGTGGTGGTCCCTTACATACTTTGGGTTGATACAGTGGAGTACTGGGCGTGGGAGACACAGACGTGCGTGGTTCACTTGGAGAAGGCTGAGGTTGAAGAAGGGGTGCTGTCTGAGCAGAAGCTGCAGGCAGAGGTGTATTACCAATCAGAACCATGGGTGATGGAGTTCTTTGTGGAGATGGAAACTTTTGTTTCTTTTGCTTGCATTTTGTAAGATGGATGTTAAATTGTGCTTTTCGTATGATTGTAGCAGAACAATAGCAGCAATGAAAATGAGAAACATCTCTGCATTTTAAGCTGCATCTTATGATAATAAAATCTGAAATTTACAAAAAAAAAAAAACAGTGTAAAACACATATCCACTCACAAAACCATGTTTATGGATGTTCAAACACTACACACCTTCTTCACGAACAGCTGTTTTCAGATGATCCTGCACATGCTTCGTGACCATAGACAGTAAAAGAAATGGACACAGCGACCCCATTGGAACCCAATTGAGACAAATGAAGCCCAGTTTTAGCGTTTTTTAGCACTTCCGTTTCTGACGCGCAGACTCAAACGAAGCTTGACGACGTCAGCAACCTGTCTGCCAGATGTAAATCTTCTAAGTGGCTGTGCGTGCAAACTGCCATCGTTAATCTTGCAGAGACGGCGAGCTTGAGCGGGGAGTTCTTTGTCGTGAGTGAGCAGGAGTAAGTATTCTGATTAATTATTTTGTATAGTATTTTAAAATGTAACGCCAGTACGCCATATTAAGTTAATTGCCTGCGAGCTTCTCCTCCTGTCTGTACGGTAATGCGACAGAGAGCCGAGTGGTTATGACGCAGTCGTTAGCCTATTTTTTACAAAAACTGTTTATACGGGGCCATAATGTAACATAGAAGGTAATGGAGCCCTTTATACATTGTCGTGTATCTTTAGAAATAAATAATGGACAAACAGAGTCTTTAAACGCCTCAGATGTAAAGTTATTCGCTGTCAAAGTGACGCCAAAATGAATGGGAGTCAATGGGAATGCTAACGCAAGTGAAGTTCTGCTAAAAGATGGCAGCCCCCACCCGACTTCAACTTCCGGCCGAGTTCCTTGCCCCTTGTTCGTGACACTGTACAAGTCCACTGGTTTGTAGACCCAGGTCTCACAAAATGGGCAGGGATATTTATCACAGCATGAGATGCACTGTTCTATTGTTATCTTTTCTCCTTTTCTGAGGACTGTAGTATGCATCTAAACAAAAGAACATTTACAGTCAAGTTAAGGTTTCTATATGTCAGATTTAAATGAACTCTGTCAGTCACACAAAGGTAAATTGAAGAGGTAACACTTTACAATAAGCTGTCAATGGTTAATATTAGTTAACAATGAACAATAAATGTTACAGTATCTATTAATCTTTGATAATGTTAGTTAATGAAAAGTATGACAAATACAAAAACAACACATGCAACAATCAGTGACATTAGCCTACTTTATTAATGCAAGTCTTTCTGCTCTATTTAAATACATCTCTAAAGGCTAATTTGTCGGCGAAAAAATACTTTTAAAGACCCTTTAACAGACCAGCAGCAGAATCCCTGTCACTTTGAATCCTAACATATATCATAACACATGTCATAAATGTCTGAAATCGCAATTGCAATATACGATTATGACCAAAGCATCGTTGCAATTAAAAGCCGTTAACACAAACACACATTGTTTTTAAGAAAACATAAGTAAGTTAATATTTTTTTGACTTACTGCCAACGAATCTCGAATCCACCATACATCCGGAAGTGAATGAACCTGTACATGCGCAGTAACCCTAGGTATATAGCGCTTCTATACTCCTTGGTAACGCCAATATGTACGACGCGCATGCGTGTTAAACATATACCTTATGTCACATTGCGCATGCGCAGTAAACACATACGTGACGTACGTACGTGACGTCACCGCGCTACAGTCTGCAGCGACGGGTGTCTCATTAATTTACCTGTACAAAGGGTCCGTGCTTGATATCGCATAATGCCATCTGCAAAACATACATTTAAATTTAATATCAAAATCATTTGAATGTGACTCTATCGCCCTCTTGAGGACTGGAGTTTGTGACTTTATTGAAACTGCGCTCCATAAATTCAAAAACTAACCGTTGCGTCGTTTAACGTTAAGTTCGTTTTAAACAATTTCAAATAATGACTGAGATTTCACTGACAAGAAATAAAGGTAACTGAGCAATTCATCTTAATTACTGTGTATTTATCAAACATGAAAGAGCATTTCTTGGTTGTATAACAACAAGCGTTTGTTTCCTTTGTGCTAACGTTATCTTATATACTTTACATAAAATCTGCTATATTTAAACAAATATAGGTAATTTCATAATCATATTTAATAGTTTATGTTTTATGACATTTTCCCTACATTGAATATTTTCTGTATTTTATTTGTACATTTATTTTTATTCTTTTTAACTTTTATTTACTTATTTTTGTATTTCTTTTGAATGTATTTATTCATGTGTTTATTTATTTCCAGATTTATTTATTCATGTATTTTTATTTTTTCATGTGCCACAGAAAGGTAAGGAAAGAATTCCAGCATCAAATAGAAAAACCATCAGCACATGATAAAAATAAATGGTGTCTGTTTAATGCCCGTGTTCAGAAAATGTGCCTTAATTCTGTTGTTGTAGGACACTGTTTTAGTAACTAATGGATAATTAATCTAGAAACCTGCGTGTTGAAGCTCTGAGAGGCTGGACCAGAAAAACAAAGATCAACACACTGAGCACAAAGAGGAAAAAAAGTAAGTGCTGTCTGATTTCTCACATGGTTATCATCTGCCACAGCATTTCTGCTCATACAGACATTTATGCATGCCATAACATTCATTCTTTTAGTTTGCATACTTGTAGAAAACATATAAATAATATGTCTGCAACCATATGATTTAATTGTAACTGAGAAATTTTCACTTTTAATCTTATTAATATTGTGAATCAAATAAGAACATGAGGTTGTTTAAAGATAATTAATTCTGGATTATCAAATAGGCTATATTTGATAAACGATTTTTAAAAAGATATCCTATTTTAGGTTAAGTTTTAAAATAAATGTAGTTGTCCAAAGCGAGAAAAAAGCAGAGGATTGGTTTAAAAATCATATGTTGATTTTGTATGATGCGGGGAATCAAAGCTAGTGCATAATTGTGTTTTTTATTTTAATCTCTTGACCTGAGCCAAGCTTTTGACCATTTACATTACATGGGTTAAACTTTCTCTGTCCATAATGCGCTTTCCCTATAGTGAAAAATAATTGTATTAAAATGTATTCTTATAGGAACAGATGCAAACACACATTTGAATATTTGAATGCACATTGAATATAGAACAAATTACATTAATTTCAATTATAAAAATGAAAACCAGATTAATAATTTCATTTCATTTTAGGAAACTGTACACAAAATATGTGCCAAACTGAAAATTAAATAAATTATTTAATTTTAATTTTCACTGTGACAATGAAATTTTAATGCCTGAAGCTTTGAAATTATTTATTTCAGTAATTTATTTTTTACTTACATATATATATATATATATATACACACACACATAACTTTTCTAATATATTTATAAATATATACATTTTTTATTTTAATCTTTTATATTCTTTTTTAATTTATTTTTTTGTTTTATTTAAATTTTGTATTAATGTATGAACAATTTGGGCATAGCTTTGTATATCTATTCGTTAGTCTCTAATGTATCATTATTTATATATATATACATATATATACATACATATATATATATATATATATATATATATATATATATATATATATATATATATATATATATATATACACACATACATATATATATATATATACACACATACATATATATATATATATATATATATATATTATATATATATATATATATATATATATATATATATATATATATATATATATATATATATATATAAATGTGTATATATATTATATATATTTACATTTTCATGACATAGAATCTGAAAATATAAAATTTTGTTAATGCAAAAGTATAATTTCCCATTCTAAGTACTGGGTTAAATATTGTAATTAAAATAAAACTAGAAATTGCTGTTGCATGGCTTTTGACATCAAGCATGAAAACAACTAGGAAGCTTCAAACCATGAAAGGTTATGAGCCATCTTTTTTTTTTTTTTTTCAATAGCTCATTACCTTTTTTTGTCCGTGATACACAATAGACACAATGAGAAAGTAACTGCACTTGCTGTTTGCTCCACAGTGGGTCTCTGTCTCTCTCTCACACAGACAAGCACAACACTTCTTGTCTCTCTCTACCAAACCTCTGCTCTGCTGTACTTTCTCTGTCTTTTCTTCATGCATTTCATGGTCATCATCTTTTCGATAACGTTGAATCACAGTTGCTGTATAACTCATACAGTACATGCGTGTATTTATTTTCACACCATGTTTTCTCTCTCCATTAAATCTCCAGTTTGGCTTGCCGGAGTTTCCATCTGTTGGAGTCACTGAAGTCGAGTCATCTGAGGTCACTGATGGAGTCGTTCTTCACGCAAGAGTCCGAGCACGTGACAGAGTCTCGTCTAGCTCCATGAGTTTTGATGTTTTTTTTTCCTCCTCTCTGAAAGAAGTGACAGGCCATAAAGGAGAAGTGACGTGGAGGAGTTATTCACTGAGGCCTGTGGTATTCCATGTGTGGTTATCTACATCTTAAACTTGTCACAAACTGCTGAAAAGACAAACTTAAAAAAAAATTACAATACACCACTATAGCTATAACAAGGTGACAGCTGACAACTTTCTGCACAGTCACAGAGCATTTAAATCTAAACACACACTCGTGATTCAGAGAGGTTGTTGTTGTGGTTTTCAGGGTGTTCACACTAAATAAAAAGTCGTCTTTTAGTTGTTTTGACGGATTTATTAAAACGGACTATTCCCCAGTATTTTCCATGCTGTAATATTCTGAGAAGTCATAAGCCGCCCCCACAGTAGTAACAAATTTAATTGCTAGAGAAGAAAACCAGAGCCTATGACTCGCTGATCATCTCAATAAAAAGCAGCTCAAAGGCTGTGTTCTTGGACTTGCCTGCATTATCAGGATAATCAAGATATGCATCCACAGAATTTTTTGTGAATGCATCCTCTTCTGTGTTAAAAAATAAAAAAATTAAAATAAAAAATAAGGTCACTTTTTGAATTGTTTCTGTAAAATTGTTTCTGAGTTTCAAATTCAGTGAAAAGTCATTTCAAGCATAATCATCATGAATGATCCATTGCTTGCGTTATCAATTGTTGGTGTCACTTCAGAGAACTTGTGCAGATATTATAAACAGTTATTGTTATGTTTTAATTCTTAATTACAATATTTGAAACAACTTAAAAGGTCTGAAAATAACTTAATTTGGTGGAGTTATGACAGGCTGGAGGTAATCCTAACTTTAAGAAGTTATTTAAGGAGAGTTTCAAGAATTTGAATACTTAAGTTTTTGTCTTTAAGCAATTGTTCACCCTAAAGTGAAGGTTTGCAGAACATGTACTCATCCTCAGGCCCTCTGAGATGTTGATCTGTTTGTTTCATCATCGGAACAAATTTTGTATAAAGTTAGCATTAGAAACACAGCTTTTGTCTTCTCCAGTTAATTGTTGGACTGGTGTGCTGTGGATTATTGTGATGTTTTTATCAGCTGTTTGGACTCTCTTTCTGACGGCACCCATTCACTGCAGAGTAATGGAATGCTACATTTCTCCAAAACTGATGAAGAAACAAACTTATCTACATACTGGATGGCCTAAGGATAAAGACATTTTAAGCAGGCCTGTTTTGCATCTAAAGTTTCATGCCAGTTTGATGACTGTTGGCATGAGGCAAGAAAGTCATGGAAATGCCTCTTCCATGCAAGAAAAGTCAAAGATAAATAGTTTAAATGCAAGTCAAAAGCACCGGTCTGGGACATTCCTTCTCAACATTGCATAAAGACAATTCCCTAATATCCAACTAGGCTTTATTCCAGAGCAGGGCAGCTTTCCTCTGCTCCTCATCCTGACCGCAGATCCTGCTTCTGGTGACCTGCAGGGAATATCTGGCCGTGCTGCATCTGGACAAGAACGAATCCAACAGCAGGTCTGGGATTTACACCAGCGCCTTCTCTAATCCACATCTTCAACAGGTCGGTGTTTGGGTTTGTTTGATTGATGGTTTGTGGACAGAACATTATAGGTTCTTATTTGAATGTGCATGGTCTCGGTAATCACAGCCTGCGCTGACTCCACATTGACTGTGCGGGATGTGAAAACAGGCATTAAGAAGATAAGTAAGCAACACTCACGTAAGGAGGAGGTTTCCTGTATGGCACTGGACGTAAATCAGCACAGACTCATTTTTGCAGCCACGAATGGCACTATTAAAGCAAGTGTGAGAGTTACTCTTAAGATTAATAAT